>NW_027045824.1:0-48524 GCF_025399875.1 Dalotia coriaria
AAGCCCCAAACGTGCTGGCAAAATAAGCATTTTCAAACAAGATCGTTTAAATCGTTCAAATGACGCAAATTTAAAAAAACGAATAATAAAAAATTCGTCGTTTTTGCTGTTTTACGCGTTAAAACGCAGATAAAAACTCAAAATTTCGTTTTGCTAAAAAAAAGCATTTTCAAGCATTTTAGATCGTTGAAACGTTCCCAAAAAAGCAATATTAATAAAAAAGAATAATAAAAAATCGTCGTTTTTTTGTTTTTTTCGCGTTAAAACGCAGATTAAACTCAAAACGTCTGTTTTCTAAAATAAGCATTTTCAAGCATTTTAGATCGTTTAAACGTTCAAATAGACGCAAAAAAATAAAAAACGAATAATAAAATTTCGTCGTTTTTTTGCTGTTTTACGCGTTAAAAAGCAGAATAAAGCTCAAAACGGGTGTTTTGCTAAAATAAGCATTTCGCATTTTAGACGTTGAAACGTTCAAATAGACGCAATATTAATAAAAAAAGAAAATAAAATATTGCGTTTTTGTGTTTTACGCGTTAAACGCAATTAAAAACTCAAACGAGCTGTTTTGCTAAAAAAGCATTTTTTTAAATTTTTTTCGGAAATCGTTTAAATAGACGCAATATTAATAAAAAAAGAATAATAAAAAAAGTCGTTTTTTTTGCTGTTTTACGCGTTAAAACGAGATTAAAGTCAAACGTGCTGTTTTGCTAAAATAAGCATTTTCAAGCATTTTAGATCGTTTAAATCGTTAAAAAGCAATATTTAAAAAAAAGAATATAAAAAATTCCCCTCGTTTTTTTGTTTTTTTACGCTTTAAAAAGCTGATTAAACTCAAAAATCGTTTTTCTAAAATAAGCATTTTCAAGCATTTTAGATCGTTGAAACCCTTCAAATAGACGAATATTAATAAAAAAAAGAATAATAAAAATTGTCGTTTTATGTGTTTTTCGCGTTAAAACGCAGATTATAGCTCAAAACGGGTGTTTTGCTAAAAAAACATTTTCAAGAAGATCGTTGAAATGTTTAAATAGACGAAATAAAAAAAAAACGAATAATAAAATTTTTGTCGTTTTTATGTGTTTTGGGGTTAAAACGCGAATAAAGATCAAAAAGTGCGTTTTGCTAAAAAAAGCATTTTTAAACATTTTAGATCGTGAAATCGTTCAAATAGACGAATATTAATAAAAACGAAAAAATTTTTTCGTTTTTTTGTGTTTTACGTTAAAACCGGGGTTAAAGCTCAAAACGGCTGTTTTGCTAAAATAAGTTTTCGCATCTTAGATCGTTGAAATCGTTCAAAAGAAGCAATAAAAAAAAAAATAAAAATTTCGTCGTTTTTTTTGTTTTTTTTACGCTTAAAACGCAGAATAAAGCCAAACGTGCTGTTTTTCTAAAATAAGATTTTCGCATTTTGATCGTTGAAATCGTTCAAATAGAAGCAATATTAATAAAAAACGAATAAAAAAATTCTTGTTTTATGTTTTTACGCGTTAAAAAGCAGATTAAAGCTCAAAACGGCTGTTTTGCTAAAATAAGCATTTTCGCATTTTTGATCGTTTAAATCGTTCAAAAGCGCAAATTAAAAAAAACGAATAATAAAATATTGTCGTTTTATGCTTTTTTCGCGAAAACGCAGATTAAAACTCAAAACGAGCTTTTTTCTTGCTTTTGCATTTTAGACGGGGAAATGTTCAAATAGACGCTTTAAAAAACGAATAATAAAAAAAATTGTCGTTTTTTTGTGTTTTTCCCTTAAAAAAGCAATTAAAGCTCAAAAAGTGCTGTTTTGCTAAAATAAATTTTTTAAGCATTTTAGATCGTTGAAATCGTTTAAATAGACGGAATTTTTAAAAAAAAGAATAAAAATTTGTCGTTTTTTTGCTGTTTTTCGCGTTAAAAAAGCGATTAAAACTCAAAAAAGGGTGTTTTGGGTAAAATAAGCATTTTTAAGCATTTTAGACGTTGAAACGCAAAAAAGACGCAAAATTAATAAAAAAGAATAATAAAAAATTGTCGTTTTATGCTGTTTTTCGCTTAAAACCAGATCAAAGCTCAAAAAGTGCTGTTTTTTAAAATAAGCATTTTCGCATTTTAGATCGTTTAAATCGTTCAAATAGGCAATATTAATAAAAAAAGAATAATAAAACGCGTTTTATGCTGTTTACGGTTAAAAAGCAGATTAAAACTCAAAACGAGCGTTTTTCAAAAAAGCATTTTCAAGATTTTTGATCGTTGAAACGTTCTAGACGCAATATTAATAAAAAAAGAATAATAAAAATTCGTCGTTTTTTTCTGTTTTACGCGTTAAAAAGCAGAAAAGCTCAAAACTGCTGTTTTGCTAAAAAAAACATTTTCAAGCATTTTAGATCGTTGAAATCGTTCAAATAGACGCAATATTAATAAAACGAAAAATAAAGTTTCGCGTTTTTTTGCTGTTTTACCCTTAAAAAATCAGATTAAAGCTCAAACGTGCTGTTTTTCTAAAATAAGCATTTTTTAAGCATTTTGATCGTTGAAATCGTTCAAATAGACGCAATATTAATAAAAAAAAGGGGAAAAATAAAAAAAATTTGTCGTTTTTATGTTTTTTCGCCTAAAAAATGATTAAAGCTCAAACGTGCTGTTTTGCAAAATAAGCACGCATTTTAGATCGTTGAAATCGTTCAAAAAGACGCAATATTAAAAAAACGAATAATAAAAATTCGCGTTTTATGCTGTTTTACGCTTAAAAAAGCAGATTAAAGCCCCAAAATTGCTGTTTTGCTAAAATAAGCATTTTCGCATTTTAGATCGTGAAATCGTTGGAGAAACAAATTAATAAAAAAGAATAATAAAAAAAATCGTCGTTTTATGCTGTTTTACCCTTAAAAAAAGCAGATTAAAGCTCAAAACGTGCTGTTTTGCTAAAATAAGCATTTTCAAGCATTTTAGACGTTGAAACGTTCAAATAGACGCAATAAAAATAAAAAAGAATAAAAAATCCCCCGTTTTTTTTGCTGTTTTTCGCGTTAAAAAGCAGAATAAAGCTCAAAACGGCGTTTTGCTTAAGATTTTCAAGCATTTTAGATCGTGAAATCGTTCAAATAGACGCAATATTAAAAAAACGAATAAAAAATATTTGCGTTTTATGCTGTTTTTCGCGCTAAAAAGCAGATTAAAGCTCAAAAAAGAGCTGTTTTGCTAAAAAAAGCATTTTCGCATTTTGATCGTTGAAATCGTTCAAATAGACGCAAAATTAATAAAAACGAATAATAAAAATTTGCGTTTTATGCTGTTTTACGCGTTAAAAAAAGCAGATTAAAAACTCAAAAAGGGTGTTTTGCTAAAATAAGCATTTTCAAGCATTTTAGACGTTGAAATCGTTCAAATAGAGCAATATTAATAAAAAAAGAATGAAAAAAAAGCGTTTTATGTGTTTTACGCGTTAAAACGCTGATTAAAGCTCAAAACGTGCTGTTTTGCTAAAATAAGCATTTTTAAGCATTTTAGATCGTTTAAACGTTCAAATAGACGCAATATTAAAAAAACGAATAATAAAAATTCGTCGTTTTATGCTGTTTTCCGTTAAAACGCAGATTAAAACTCAAAAATTGTTTTGCAAAATAAGCATTTTCAAGCATTTTAGATCGTTTAAATCGTTCAAATAGACGAAATTTTTAATAAAAACGAATAATAAAAAATTTTTTCCCTTTTTTTTTTTTACGCGTTAAAAAGCAGATTAAAGCTCAAACGGCTGTTTGGGTAAAATAACATTTTCAAGCATTTTAGATCGTTTAAATCGTTCAACAGAAGCAATATTAATAAAAAAAAGAATAATAAAAAAATTTGTCGTTTTTATGTTTTTTTGCGTTAAAAAAGCAGAAAAGCCCCAAAACGTGCTGTTTTGCCAAAATAAAACATTTTCAAGCATTTTAGATGTTGAAATCGTTCAAATAGACGAAAAAATTAATAAAACGAAAATAAAAATTTTGTCGTTTTTTTGCTGTTTTTTCGCGTTAAAAACGTGATTTAAAACTCAAACGTGCTGTTTTGCTTAAAAAAATTTTCAAGCATTTTAGATCGTTGAAATCGTTCAAATAGACGCAATATTAATAAAAAACAAAAAATAAAAAAAACCCTCGTTTTTATGTTTTTTTACGCGTTAAAAAGCAGATTAAAAACTCAAAAAGTGCTTTTTCTAAAAAAACATTTTCAAGCATTTTAGATCGTTGCCCCTTCAAATAGAAGCAATATTAATAAAAAAAGAATAATAAAAATTTTGTCGTTTTTTTGCTGTTTTACGCGTTAAAAAAGCAGATTAAAAACTCAAACGTGCTGTTTTGCTAAAAAAAAGCATTTTCAAGCATTTTAGATCGTTTAAAGTTCAAATAGAAGCAATATTAATAAAAACGAATAATAAAAATTTGTCGTTTTTTTGTTTTTTTTAAGCGTTAAAACGCAGATTAAAAACTCAAACGTTTGTTTTGCTAAAATAAGCATTTTCAAGCATTTTAGATGTTGAAATGTTAAATAGACGCAATATTAATAAAAAAAAGAATAATAAAAATTTTTTTGTTTTTATGTTTTTTAGCTTAAAAAGAGATTTAAAACTCAAAAAAGGGGCTGTTTTGCTAAAATAAGCATTTTCGGGGATTTTAGATCGCTGGGAAAACTTTAAATAGAAGCAAATTAATAAAAAAAAATAATAAAAAATTTTGTCGTTTTTTTGTTTTTTTACGCGTTAAAAAAGGATTAAAAACTCAAAACGTGCTTTTTGCTAAAAAAAAGCATTTTCGATTTTTGATCGTTTAAACCCTTCAAATAGAAGCAAAAAAAATAAAAAAGAATAATAAAAAATTTGTCGTTTTATGC
Source organism: Dalotia coriaria (assembly GCF_025399875.1). NCBI lineage: Eukaryota > Metazoa > Arthropoda > Insecta > Coleoptera > Staphylinidae > Dalotia > Dalotia coriaria. Next base: position 4,855 of record NW_027045824.1, read on the forward strand.
TGTTTTACGCGTTAAAACCGTTAAAACTCAAACGGTGTTTTGCTAAAATAAGCATTTTCGGGGATTTTGATCGTTGAAAACCCTTTAAAAGAAGAATAATTTTTAAAAAACGAATAATAAAAAAATTTTTTTTGTTTTTATGCTGTTTTACGCGTTAAAACGCAGATTAAAAACTCAAAACCCTGCTGTTTTGTTTTTAAAAGCATTTTCAAGCATTTTTGGGTCGTTGGAAACCCTTCAAATAGAAGCAATATTAATAAAAAAAAGAATAATAAAAAATTGCCCTTTTATGGTTTTACGCGTTAAAACCAAATTTAAAATTTAAAACGCTGTTTTTCTAAAATAACATTTTCGCCCTTTTTATCGTTGAAACCCTTCAAATAGAAGCAAATTTAAAAAAAACGAATAATAAAAATTTTGCCCTTTTTTTCCCGTTTTACGCGTTAAAAAAGCAGAAAAAAGCCCCAAAAAGTGCTGTTTTCAAAAAAAAGCATTTTCAAGCTTTTTTGATCGTTTAAATCGTTCAAATAGAAGAATATTAATAAAAAAACAATAAAAAAATTCGTCGTTTTTTTGGTTTTTTACGCGTTAAAACGCAGATTAAAGCCCCAAAACGTGCTGTTTTTCTAAAATAAGCATTTTTTAAGCATTTTGATCGTTTAAATCGTTCAAAAGACGCAAAAAAAAATAAAAACGAATAAAAAAATTTTTGTCGTTTTTTTGCTGTTTTTCGCGTTAAAAGCAGAATTTAAAAACTCCAAAAATGCTGTTTTGCCCAAAAAAATTTTCAAGCATTTTTGACGCGAAATCGTTCAAATAGGGGCCAAAATTAATAAAAAAAGAATTAAAATTTTGTTTTTTTGTTTTTTACGCGTTAAAACGTTTGATTAAAGCTCAAAACGGGTGTTTTTGCTAAAATAAGCATTTTTTAAGCATTTTAGATCGTTGAAATCGTTTAAATAGGGGCAATATTAATAAAAAAGAATAATAAAAAAATTTTTCTTTTTTTGCTGTTTTTCGCGTTAAAAAGCGATTAAAAACTCAAAACGTGCCGTTTTTTAAAAAAAAGCATTTTCAAGCATTTTAGATCGTTGAAATCGTTCAAAAGACGCAATTTTTAATAAAAAAGAATAATAAAAAAAATTTTTGTTTTTATGCTGTTTTACGCGTTAAAACGGAAAAAAGCTCAAAAAGGGGCCGTTTTTCTAAAATAAGCATTTTCGCATTTTTAGATCGCTGGAAAACGTTCAAATAGAAGCAAATTTAAAAAAAACGAATAATAAAAAAATTTTGTCGTTTTTGCTGTTTTTCCCTTAAAAAAGCAGATTAAAGCTCAAAACGTGTTTTTTGCTAAAAAAAGCATTTTCAAGCATTTTAGATCGTTTAAATCGTTCAAATAGAAGCAATATTAATAAAAAAAGAATACCAAAAATTTTGTCGTTTTTTTGTTGGGTTTTTGCGTTAAAAAGAGATTAAAGCTCAAAAAGTGCTGTTTTTAAAAAAAACATTTTCAAGCATTTTAGATGTTGAAATCGTTCAAATAGAAGCAAATTAATAAAAAAGAATAATAAAAAATTTTTTTTGTTTTATGCTGTTTTACGCGTTAAAAAAGCAATTTTAAAAAAAAAAACGTGCTGTTTTGCTAAAATAAGCATTTTCAAGCATTTTAGATCGTTGAAATCGTTCAAAAGACGCAATATTAATAAAAAAAAAATAATTAAAATTTTGTCGTTTTTATGCTGTTTTACGCGTTAAAACGCAGATTAAAAACTCAAACGTGCCTTTTTTCTAAAAAAAACATTTTTAAGCATTTTAGATCGTTGAAAAACCCTTCAAAAGAAGCAATATTAATAAAAAAAAGAATAATAAAAAAACCTTTTTATGCTGTTTTACCCCAAAAAGCAGATTTGGCCCCCAAAACGGGTGTTTTGCTAAAAAAAAGCATTTTTAAGCATTTTAGATCGTTTAAATCCCTTCAAATAGAAGCAATATTAATAAAAAAGAATTTTAAAAAAAATTTTTTTTGTTTTTTTTGTTTTTACGCCGTTAAAAAGGGATTAAAAACTCAAAAAGGCTGTTTTGCTAAAATAAGCTTTTTAAGCATTTTAGATCGTTGAAATCGTTCAAATAGACGCAATAAAAATAAAAAAGAATAATTTAAAAAAAAATCGTTTTATGCTGTTTACGCGTTAAAAAAAGCAGAATTAAAAACTCAAACCTGCTGTTTTGCTAAAATAATATTTTCAAGCATTTTAGATCGCGAAATCGTTCAAATAGAAGCAAAATTAATAAAAAAAGAATAATAAAAAAATTTGTCGTTTTTTTGCTGTTTTACGCGTTAAAAAGGGAGATTAAAAAATCAAAATTTCTGTTTTGCTAAAAAAGCATTTTCGGCCCTTTTAGATCGTTTAAATCGTTCAAATAGAAGCAATTTTTAAAAAAAACGAATAATAAAAATTTTTGTCGTTTTATCCCCTTTTTTCCCTTAAAACGCAGAATTTAAAACCCCAAAACCCCTGTTTTGCTAAAAATAAGATTTTCGCTTTTTTGGGTGTTGAAATCGTTCAAATAGAAGAATATTAATAAAACGAATAAAAAAATTTTTTTTGTTTTATGCTGTTTTTTCGCGTTAAAACCCCAGATTTAAAACTCAAAAAGTGCTGTTTTGCTAAAAAAAAGCATTTTTAAGATTTTAGATCGTTGAAATTGTTTAAAAGGGCGCAATATTAATAAAAACAAAAAATAAAAATTTCCGTCGTTTTTTTGTTGTTTTCGCGTTAAAACGCAGATTAAAAACTTTAAAACGTGCTTTTTGCTAAAAAAAACATTTTCAAGCATTTTAGATCGTTTGAAATCGTTTTAAATAGAAGCCTATTAATAAAAACGAATAATAAAAATTTTGTCGTTTTTTTGTTTTTTTACGCGTTAAAACGCGATTAAAAGCCCCAAAAAGTGCTGTTTTGCTAAAATTTAAACATTTTCAACATTTTGACGTTGAAATCGTTTAAATAGGAAAAAATTAATAAAAACGAATAATAAAAAAAATTTTTTTCTTTTTATGCTGTTTTTCCCTTAAAACGGATTAAAAACCTTTAAAAGGTGCTGTTTTTAAAATAAGATTTTCAAGCATTTTTTGGGCGTTGAAAACGTTCCCAAAAAGACGCAATATTAATAAAAAAAGAATAATAAAAAATTTTGTCGTTTTTTTGCTGTTTTACGCGTTAAAACGCAGAATTTAAAACCTTCCCAAACCCCTGTTTTGCTAAAAAAAACATTTTCAAGCATTTTTGGGTCGTTGAAATCGTTCAAATAGAAGCAATATTAATAAAAAAAGAATAAAAAAAAAATTGTCGTTTTATGCTGTTTTTCGCGTTAAAAAAGATTAAAAACTCAAAACGTGCTTTTTGTTTTAAATAAGATTTTTAAGCATTTTAGATCGCTGGGAAAACGTTCAAATAGAAGCAAATTAATAAAAAAAGAATAAAAAATTCGTCGTTTTTTGTTCTTTTACGCGTTAAAACGCAGATTAAAAACTCAAAACGTGCTGTTTTGCTAAAATAACATTTTCAAAACATTTTTGGGTCGTTGGGAAAACGTTCAAATAGAAGGAATAAAATAAAAAAGAATAATTTAAAAAAACGTCGTTTTATGTTTTTTTACGCGTTAAAACGCAGAATTAAAAACTCAAAAATGCTGTTTTGCTAAAATAACATTTTTTAAGCATTTTAGATCGTTGAAATCGTTCAAATAGAAGCAAAATTAATAAAAAAGAATAATAAAAAAAATTTTTTTTTGTTTTTTTGCTGTTTTACGCGTTAAAACGCAGATTAAAAACTCAAAACGTCGGGTTTTTCTAAAATAACATTTTCAAGCATTTTAATCGTTGAAATCGTTCAAATAGAAACAATATTAATAAAAAAAAAGAATAATAAAAATTTTGTCGTTTTATGCTGTTTTACGCGCTCCCCCGATTAAAAACTCAAAAGGCTGTTTTGCCAAAATAAGCATTTTCAAGCATTTTAGATCGTTAAAAACGTTCAACAGCGTATTAATAAAAACGAAAAAAAAAAATTTTGTTGTTTTTTTCGTTTTTCGCGTTAAAAAAGCAGAATTTAAAATTTTAAAACGTGCTGTTTTGCTAAAATAAGCATTTTTAAGCATTTTGATCGTTGAAACGTTCAAATAGAAGCAATTTAAAAAAAAACGAATAATTTAAAAAAACGTCGTTTTTATGCTGTTTTACGGTTAAAACGCAGAATTAAAAACTCAAAACTGCTTTTTTTTGGGGTTTAAAAAAAGCATTTTGGGGATTTTTGGGTCGTGGGAAACGTTTTTAAATAGAAGCAATTTTTAAAAACCAATAAAAAATTCGTCGTTTTTATGTTTCCCCTTTTCGCGTTAAAAAGCAGATTAAAGTCAAAATTTCTGTTTTGCTAAAATAAGCATTTTCAAGCATTTTAGATTTTAAATCGTTCAAATAGGGAAACAAAATTAATAAAACGAATTAAAAAAATTTTGTCGTTTTTGGGGTTTTACGCCCTTAAAAAAGCGATTAAAGCCCCAAAAGGCTGTTTTGCTAAAATAAGCATTTTCGCCCTTTTAGATCGTTGAAATCTTAAATAAAAGCAAAAATTAATAAAAACAATAATAAAAAATTCGTCTTTTTGGGGTTTTACGCGTTAAAAAGCAGATTAAAGCTCAAAACGGGTGTTTTTCTTAAAAACATTTTCAAGAAGATCGTTAAAAAACGTTCTAGACGCAAATTAATAAAACGAAAAAAAAAATTTTGTGTTTTATGTTTTTTTACCCCTTTAAAAAGCAGAATTGGCCCCCAAAACGGCTGTTTTTCTAAAATAAGCATTTTCAAGCATTTAGACGTTGAAATTGTTCCCCAAAAAAAAGAATAAAAAAAACGAATAATAAAAAATTCGTCGTTTTATGCTTTTTTACGGTTAAAAAGGATTAAAAACTCCAAAAAGGCTGTTTTCAAAATAACATTTTTACATTTTGATCGTTGGGAAAACGTTCAAAAAGACGCAATTAAAAAAAAAACCAAAATAAAAAAATTTTTGCCCTTTTATGTTGTTTTACCCTTAAAACGTTAAAAGCTCAAAACGGGTGTTTTGCTTAAAAAAAAAAATTTTTCCTTTGAAACGCTGAAATCGTTCAAAAGAAGGAAAATTAAAAAAAACGAATAATAAAAAAATTTGTCGGGGGTTTTTACGCGTTAAAACGCAGAATTTAAAACTCAAAACCCCCTGTTTTGCTAAAATTAAACATTTTCAAGTTTTAGATCGTTGAAATCGTTCAAATAAAAGAAAATTAATAAAAACGAATAATAAAAAATTCCCGCTTTTATGTTTTTTTCGCGTTAAAAAGAGATTAAAGTCAAAAATTTCTGTTTTTTCTTTTAAAAAAAGCATTTTCAAGCATTTTAGATCGTTGAAATCGTTCAAAAAGACGCAATATTAATAAAAACGAATAATAAAAATTTTTGTCGTTTTTATGTTTTTTTACGCGTTAAAACGCAGATTAAAAACTCAAAAAGTGCTGTTTTTCAAAAAAGCATTTTCAAGCATTTTAGATCGTTTAAAAGTTCAAATAAAAGAATATTAATAAAAACGAATAATAAAAAATTCCCGTTTTTAAGCGTTTTACCCTTAAAAAGCAGATTAAAACCCCAAAAGTGCTGTTTTGCTAAAATAACATTTTCAAGCATTTTGATCGTTGAAATGTTCAAAAGGCCCCAATATTAATAAAAAAAAGAATAATTAAAAATTTTTCGTTTTTGCCGCGCGTTAAAAAGAATTTAAAACTCAAAAAAGTGCTGTTTTGCAAAAAAAGCATTTTCAAAAATTTTAGATCGTTGAAATCGTTCAAAAAATAAAAATAAAAACGGAATAAAAAATTTTGTCGTTTTTTGCTGTTTTACCAAAACGCAGAATTTAAAAACTCAAAACCTTTCTGTTTTGCTAAAATAACATTTTCAAGCATTTTAGATCGTTGAAAAACGTTCCCAAAAAGAAGAAAAATAAAAAAGAAAAAAAAAAAATTTCGTTTTTATGTTTTTTTACGCGTTAAAACGCGATTAAAAATCAAAAATTTCTGTTTTCAAAATAAATTTTCGCCCTTTTAATCGTTGAAATTTTTTCAAATAGAAACAATATTAATAAAAAACGGGAAAAATAAAAATTTTGTCGTTTTATGCTGTTTTACGCGTTAAAACGCAGAATTTAAAACTCAAAACCCCCCTGTTTTGCTAAAATAAGCATTTTCAAGCATTTTGACCGAAATCGTTTAAATAGAAGCTTTTAAAAAAATAAAAAAAAAAAAAAAAATTTGTCTTTTTTGCGTTTTACGCTTCGCAAATTAAAAAATCAAAATTTCTGTTTTGCTAAAAAAAGCATTTTCAAGCATTTTTTGATCGTTAAAAACGTTCAAATAGACGCAATATTAATAAAAAACGAATAAAAAAAATTTTGCTTTCTTTATGCTGTTTTACGCGTTAAAAAAGCAGAAAAAGGCCCCAAAACCCTGCTGTTTTGCTTCGCATTTCGCCCTTTTAGACGCCGAAATCGTTCAAATAAAACAATTTAAAAAAACGAAAATAAAAAAAATTTGCGTTTTATGTTTTTTTACGTGTTTAAAAAGCAGATTAAAGTTTAAAAAGTGCTGTTTTTCTAAAAAATTTTTAAGCCCTTTTACCCTTGGGAAAAGTTCAAATAGACCCCAATATTAAAAAAAAACAATAAAAACGTCCCTTTTTTGCCCTTTTTTCGCTTAAAAAGCAGATTAAAAACTCCAAAAAGGGGTTTTGCTAAAAAAAAAGCATTTTCGCCCCGATCGTTGAAATGCCCCCCAAAAAGCAAAAAAATTTAAAAAAAGAATAATTAAAAATTTGTCGTTTTTGCTGTTTTACGCGTTGCAGAAAAAAAGCTCAAAAATGCTGTTTTGCTAAAATAAGCATTTTTTAAGCATTTTTGATCGTTGAAATCGTTTAAATAAAGCAAAATTAATAAAAAAAAGAATAATAAAAAAACGTCGTTTTTTTGCTTTTTTTACCCTTAAAACCCGATTAAAAGCTCAAAATTTCTGTTTTGCTAAAATAAGCATTTTCAAAAAAGATCGCTGGGAAAACGTTCAAAAAAGAAGCAAAAATTAATAAAAAACGAATAATAAAATTTCCCTCGTTTTATGTTTTTTTACGCGTTAAAAAGCAGATTTGGGTTTAAAAAGTGCTGTTTTGCTTAAAAAGCATTTTCAAGCATTTTAGGGTCGTTAAAAACGTTCAAATAAAAATATTAATAAAAAAAGAATAATAAAAAAAACGTGTTTTTTTGTTTTTTTACCCTTAAAAAGCAGAAAAAAAGCTCAAAACCCCTGTTTTGCTAAAATAAACATTTTCAAAACATTTTTGATCGTTGGGAAAACGTTCAAAAAAAAAGCAATTTAAAAAACGAATAATTAAAAAAATTTTCCCTTTTATGCTGTTTACGGTTAAAAAGCGATTAAAACTCAAAAAGGGTGTTTTGCTAAAAAACCCTTTTAAGCATTTTGAAACGGAAAACGTTCAAATAGAAGCAATATTAAAAAAAACCCAATAAAAAAAAATTCGTCGTTTTTATGCTGTTTTACGCGTTAAAAAGCAGATTAAAAACTCAAAACGTGCTGTTTTGCTAAAATAAGCATTTTTAAGCATTTTTAAGGAAATCGTTCAACAGAAGCAAAATTAATAAAAACGAATAATAAAAATTCGTCGTTTTTTTGTTTTTTTACGCGAAAACGAGATTAAAAACTCAAAAAGTGCTGTTTTTTCTAAAATAACATTTTCAAGCATTTTTTGATCGTTGGGAAACGTTCAAAAAAAAGCAATATTAATAAAAAAAAAGAAAAAAAAAAATTGTCGTTTTTATGCTGTTTTACGCGTTAAAACGCAGATTAAAAACTCAAAAAGGCTGTTTTGCCTAAAATAAGCATTTTAACATTTTGATCGTTTAAATCGTTCAAATAGAAGAAAAATTAATAAAAAAAGAATAATAAAAATTTGTCGTTTTATGTTTTTTACGCGTTAAAAAGCAGATTAAAGCTCAAAAAGTGCTGTTTTGCTAAAATAAGCATTTTCAACATTTTAAACGTTTAAAAAAATTCAAATAAAAGCAATAAAAATAAAAAACGAAAAAATAAAAAATTTTGTCGTTTTTGCTTTTTTTACGTTAAAACGCAGAATTTAAAACTCAAAACTGCCGTTTTGCTAAAATAAACATTTTCGCCCTTTTAGATCGTTGAAATCGTTCAAAAGAACCAATTTAAAAAAAGAATAATAAAAATTTGTCGTTTTATGCTGTTTTTCGCGTTAAAAAAGCTATTAAAAATCAAAATTTCTGTTTTGCTAAAATAACCCTTTTCAAGCATTTTAATCGTTGAAATCGTTCAAAAGAAGCAATATTAATAAAAACGAAAATAAAAAAATTCCCCTCGTTTTTTTGCTGTTTTTCCCTTAAAAAGGATTAAAGCTCAAAAAGGCTGTTTTGCTAAAAAAAAGCATTTTCAAGCATTTTGATCGTTGGGAAAACGTTTAAATAGAAGCAAATTTTTAATAAAAAACAATAATAAAAATTCGTCTTTTATGCTGTTTTACGCGTTAAAAAAGCAGATTAAAGCTCAAAAAGTGCTGTTTTGCTAAAAAAACCCTTTTCGCTTTTAGATCGTTAAAAACGTTCAAATAAAGCAATATTAATAAAAAAGAATAATTAAAATTCGTCGTTTTTTTGCTGTTTACGCGTTAAAACGCAGATTAAAAACTCAAAACGTGCTGTTTTGCTAAAATAAGCATTTTCAAGCATTTTAGATCGTTGAAATCGTTCAAATAGACGCAATATTAATAAAAACGAATAATAAAAATTTCGTCGTTTTTATGCTGTTTTACGCGTTAAAACGCAGATTAAAACTCAAAACGTGCTGTTTTGCTAAAATAAGCATTTTCAAGCATTTCAGATCGTTGAAATCGTTCAAATAAAAGCAATATTAATAAAAACGAATAATAAAAATTCGTCGTTTTTTTGCTGTTTTACGCGTTAAAACGCAGATTAAAGCTCAAAACGTGCTGTTTTGCTAAAATAATCATTTTCAAGCATTTTAGATCGTTGAAATCGTTCAAATAGACGCAATAAAAATAAAAACGAATAATAAAAATTTCGTCGTTTTATGCTGTTTTACGCGTTAAAACGCTGATTGAAGCTCAAAACGTGCTGTTTGCTAAAATAACCCTTTTCAAGCATTTTTGAATCGTTGAAATCGTTCAAATAGAAGCAATATTAATAAAAACGAATAATAAAAATTCGTCGTTTTATGCCGTTTTACGCGTTAAAACGCAGATTAAACTCAAAACGTGCTGTTTTGCTAAAATAAGCATTTTCAAGCATTTTAGATCGTTGAAATCGTTCAAATAGACGCAATATTAATAAAAACGAATAATAAAAATTTCGTCGTTTTTTTGTTGTTTTACGCGTTAAAACGCAGATTAAAGCTCAAAACGTGCTGTTTTGCTAAAATAACCATTTTCAAGCATTTTAGATCGTTGAAATCGTTCAAATAGAAGCAATGTTAAGAAAAACGAATAATAAAATTCGTCGTTTTTATGCTGTTTTACGTGTTAAAACGCAGATTAAAGCTCAAAACGTGCTGTTTTGATAAAATAAGCATTTTCAAGCATTTTAGATCGTTGAAATCGTTCAAATAGATGCAATATTAATAAAACGAATAATAAAAATTTCGTCGTTTTATGCTGTTTTACGCGTTAAAACGCAGATTAAAGCTCAAAACGTGCTGTTTTGCTAAAATAAGCATTTTCAAGCATTTCAGATCGTTGAAATCGTTCAAATAAAAGCAATATTAATAAAAAACGAATAATAAAAATTCGTCGTTTTATGCTGTTTTACGCGTTAAAACGCAGATTAAAGCTCAAAACGTGCTGTTTTGCTAAAATAAAGCATTTTCAAGCATTTTAGATCGTTGAAATCGTTCAAATAGACGCAATAAAATAAAAACGAATAATAAAAATTTCGTCGTTTTTATGCTGTTTAAGCGTTAAAACGCAGAATAAAGCTCAAAACGTGCTGTTTTGCTAAAATAAGCATTTTCAAGCATTTTAGATCGTTGAAATCGTTCAAATATACGCAATATTAATAAAAACGAATAATAAAAATTTCGTCGTTTTATGCTGTTTTACGCGTTAAAACGCTGATTGAAGCTCAAAACGTGCTGTTTTGCTAAAATAACCATTTTCAAGCATTTTGAATCGTTGAAATCGTTCAAATAGAAGCAATAAAATAAAAACGAATAATAAAAATTTCGTCGTTTTTATGCTGTTTAAAAACGTTAAAACGCAGAATAAAGCTCAAAACGTGCTGTTTTGCTAAAATAAAACCATTTTTCAAACATTTTAGATCGTTGAAATCCGTTCAAATATACGCAATATTAATAAAAACAACGAATAATAAAAATTTCGTCGTTTTTTATGCTGTTTTACGCGTTAAAACGCTGATTGAAGCTCAAAGGCATTGCTGTTTTGCTAAAATAACCATTTTCAAGCATTTTTGAATCGTTGAAACCGTTCAAATAAAACAATATTAATAAAAACGAATAATAAAAATTCGTCGTTTTTATGCTGTTTTACGCGTTAAAAACGCAGGTTGCCAACTCAAAACGTGCTGTTTTGCTAAAATAAGCATTTTCAAGCATTTAGATCGTTAGGAAATCGTTCCAAATAGACGCAATATTAATAAAACGAATAATAAAATTTCGTCGTTTTATGCTGTTTTTACGCGTTAAAACGCAGATTAAAGCTCAAAACGTGCTGTTTTGCTAAAATAAGCATTTTCAAGCATTTCCAGATCGTTGAAATCGTTCAAATAAAGCAATATTAATAAAAACGAATAATAAAATTCGTCGTTTTTTATGCTGTTTTTACGCGTTAAAACGCAGATTAAAACTCAAAACGTGCTGTTTTGCTAAAATGTAAGCATTTTCAAGCATTTTAGATCGTTGAAATCGTTTCAAATAGACGCAATAAAATAAAAACGAATAATAAAAATTTCGTCGTTTTTATGCTGTTTAAGCGTTAAAAACGCAGAATAAAAGCTTTCAAAACGTGCTGTTTTTGCTAAAATAAAAGCATTTTCAAAAGCATTTTTAGATCCGTTGAAATCGTTCAAATATACGCAATATTAATAAAAACGAATAATAAAAATTTCGTCGTTTTTTACATGCTGTTTTACGCGTTAAAACGCTGATTGAAACTCAAAACGTGCTGTTTTTGCTAAAATAACCATTTTTCAAGCATTTTGAATGTTGGAAATCACGTTCAAATAGAAGCAATATTAATAAAAAACGAATAATAAAAAATTCGTCGTTTTTTTATGCTGTTTTACGCGTTAAAACGCGAAGATTATAGCTCAAAACGTGCTGTTTTGCTTTAAAATAAGCATTTTCAAGCATTTTAGATCGTTGAAATCGTTCAAATAGACGCAATATTAATAAAACGAATAATAAAAAGAATTTCGTCGTTTTTTTATGCTGTTTTACGCGCGTTAAAACGCAGATTAAAGCTCAAAACATTAACATTTTTGCTTTAAAATAAGCATTTTCAAGCATTTCAGCTCGTTGAAATCGTTCAAATAAAAGCAATGGTAATAAAACGAATAATAAAAAATTCGTCGTTTTTATGCTGTTTTACGCGTTAAAACGCAGATTAAAGCTCAAAACGTGCTGTTTTTGCTAAAATAATCATTTTCAAGCATTTTATATCGGGTGCGAAATCGACGATAGACGCAAAATAAAAACGAATAATAAAAAATTTCGTCATTTTTATGCTGTTTAAGCCCGTTAAAACGCAGAATAAAGCTCAAAACGTGCTGTTTTGCTAAAATAAAATTTTCAAAACATTTTTTGATCGTTGAAATCGTTCAAATGACGCAATATTAAAAAAACGAAAATAAAATTTCGCGTTTTATTGTTTTTCGCGTTAAAAAGCAGTTAAAAAAAACGCTGTTTTGCTAAAATAAAATTTTAACATTTTAGACGTTGAAATCGTTCAAATAAAACAATAAAAAAAAACGAATAAAAAAAAAATTCGTCGTTTTTGGTTTTTTCGCGTTAAACGCAGATTAAAGCTCAAAAAAGTGCGTTTTTCTAAAATAAAATTTTGCATTTTAGACGTTGAAATCGTTCAAATAGACGCAAAAAAAAAAAACGAATAAAAAAACGTCGTTTTTTTGCTTTTTCGCGTTAAAACCAAAAAAACTCAAAACGTGCTGTTTTTTCAAAATAAGCATTTTCAAGCATTTTAGATCGTTTAAATCGTTCAAATAGAACAAAATAATAAAAAAGAATAATAAAAATTCGTCGTTTTTTTGCTGTTTTTCGCGTTAAAACGCAGTTAAAACTCAAAACTGCTGTTTTGCTAAAAAAGCAAATTTTAACATTTTAGATCGTTGAAATGTTCAAAAGGGCCCCAAAAAAAAAAAAACGAATAATAAAAATTTCGTCGTTTTTTTTGTGTTTTCGTTAAAAAGCAGAATAAAACTCAAAAAAAGGGTGTTTTTCTAAAATAAGCATTTTCAAGCATTTTAGATCGTTGAAATCGTTCAAATAGACGCAATATTAATAAAAAACGAATAAAAAAATTTCGTCGTTTTTGTTTTTTACGCGTTAAAACGCAGAAAACTCAAAACGTGCTGTTTTGCTAAAATAACATTTTCAAGCATTTTTTGATCGTTGAAAACGTTCAAATAGAAGCAATTTAATAAAGACGAATAATAAAATTTTTTCGTTTTATGCGTTTTGCGGAAAAAAACGCAGATTAATGCTCAAAAACGTGCTGTTTTTAGAATAAGCATTTTCATGCATTTTAGATCTGAAATCGTTTAAAATAGCGGGATATTAATAAAACGAATAATAAAATTCCCGTCGTTTTATGTGTTTTACGCGTTAAAACCGATTAAAACTCCCAAATGCCGGGTTTTGCTAAAATAAGCATTTTCAAGCATTTTAGATCGTTGAAATCGTTCAAATAGACGCATAAAAATAAAACCAATATAAAATTTCGTCCGTTTTTTTGTGTTTTACGCGTTAAAAAACGCAGAATAAAACTCAAACGTGCTGTTTTGCAAAAATAAGCATTTCGGCATTTTAATCGTTGAAATCGTTCAAATAGACGCAATATTAATAAAAAAGAATAATAAAAATTTATGTTTTATGTGTTTTAGCGTTTAACGCGTTAAAGCCAAAAGGCTGTTTTTTCTAAAATATGCATTTTCAAGCAATTTAGGTCGTTGAAATCGTTCCAAATAGAAGCAAAATTAATAAAAACGAATAATAAAAAAATTCGTCGTTTTTATTGCTGTTTTACGCGTTAAAACGCAGATTAAAGCTCAAAACGTGCTGTTTTGCAAAAATAAGCATTTTCAAGCATTTTAGATCGTTGAAATCGTTCAAATAGACGCCTTATTAATAAAAACGAATAATAAAATTTCGTCGTTTTTATGCTGTTTTTCGCGTTAAAACGCTGATTAAAGCTCAAAAAGTGCTGTTTTTCTAAAATAAGCATTTTTAAGCATTTTAGATCGTTGAAATCGTTCAAATAGACGCAATATTAATAAAAACGAATAATTAAAATTCGTCGTTTTTATGCTGTTTTACGGGGTTAAAACGCAGATTAAAGCTCAAAACTGCTGTTTTGCTAAAATAAACATTGTCAAGCATTTTAGATCGTTGAAATCGTTCAAATAAAGCAATTTAATAAAAACGAATAATAAAATTTCGTCGTTTTTTATGCTGTTTTAGCGTTAAACGCAGATTAAAACTCAAAACGTGCTGTTTTCTAAAATAAGCATTTTAAACATTTTAGATCGTTGAAATCGTTTAAATAAAACAATATTAATAAAAACGGTAATAAAAAAATTCGTCATTTTTATGTGTTTTACGCGTTAAACGCAGATTAAACTCAAAACGTGCTGTTTTGCTAAAAATAGCATTTTCAGCATTATAGATCGTTGAAATCGTTCAAATAGAAGCATATTAATAAAAAAAGAATAATAAAAATCGTCGTTTTATGTGTTTTACGTTAAAACGCAGATTAAGCTCAAAACGTGCTGTTTGCTAAAATAGCTTTTCAGCATTTTTAGATTGTTGAAATCGTTTAAAAAGCAATATTAATAAAACGAAAATAAAAAATCGTCATTTTATGTGTTTTACGCGTTAAAAGAGATAAAAGCTCAAAACGTGCTGTTTTGCTTTAAATAAGCATTTTTTAAGCATTTTAGATCCCTTGAAACGTTCAAATGCGCATATAATAAAAACGAAATTAAAATTTCGTCGTTTTTACGTTTTACGCGTTAAAACGCAGAATAAAAACTCAAAACTAGCTTTTTTCTAAAAAGCATTTTCAAGCATTTTAGATCGTTGAAATCGTTCAAATAGAAGCAATATTAATAAAAACGAATAATAAAAAAATTTTCCGTTTTATGCTGTTTTACGCGTTAAAACGCAGATTAAAACTCAAAACGTGCTGTTTTGCTAAAATAACATTTTCAAGCATTTTAGATCGTTGAAATATTCAAATAGAGAAAAATAAAAAAGAATAATAAAAAATTTTGTCGTTTTTAGCTGACGCGTTAAAAAGCAGAATAAAAATCAAAAATGCTGTTTTGCTAAAATAAAACATTTTCAAGCATTTTGATCGTTTAAATCGTTCAAATAGAGCAATATTAATAAAAACAAAATAAAATTTCGTTTTAGCTGTTTTTCGCGTTAAAACGCGTTAGCTCAAAAAAGGGTGTTTTGCTAAAAAAAACATTTTTCAAGCATTTAGATCTTGAACCTTTAAAAGGCAATAATTAAAAAAACGAATAATAAAAATTTCTTGTTTTATGCTGTTTTTCGCGTTAAAACGAGATTAAAGCCAAAAAGTGCGTTTTGCAAAAAAACATTTTCAAACATTTTGGGTCGTTGAAATCGTTCAAAGAAACAAATTAAAAAAAACGAATAATAAAATTCTCGTTTTTATGTGTTTTTTCGCGTAAAAAGCAGATTAAAACTAAACGTGCTTTTTCAAAATAACATTTTCAACATTTTTGTCGTTGAAATCGTTCAAATAGAACCCCTAAAAATAAAAAAGAATAATAAAAAAAATTTTTTCGTTTTATGTGTTTTACCCCTTAAACGCAGAATAAAGTCAAAACGTCGTTTTAAAATAAGCATTTTCGGCATTTTAGATCGTTGAAATCGTTAAAGACGCAATATTAATAAAAAAAGAATAATAAAAAAAATTTTTCGTTTTTATGCTGTTTTTTGCGTTAAACGCAGAAAAACTCAAAAAGGGTGTTTTTCAAAATAAGATTTTAAGCAATTTTGGGGGGTTGAAATCGTTTAAACTATTAAAAAACGAAAAATAAAAAATTCGTTTTTTAGCGTTTTACGCGTTAAAACGCAGATTAAAACTCAAAAAGTGCTGTTTTGCTAAAATAAGCATTTTCGCATTTTTTGACGTTTAAACGTTCAAATAGAGCAATATTAATAAAAAAAATAATAAAAAATTTTGTCGTTTTAGCGTTTTTCGTTAAAAAGCAGATTAAAAACTCAAAAAGTGCTGTTTTTCTAAAATAACATTTTTAAGCATTTTAGATCGTTGAAATCGTTTTTAAAAAAAGAAATAAAAAAACGTTAAAAAATTTAGCTGTTTTCGCGTTAAAACGCAGATTAAAGCTCAAAACGTGCGTTTTGTAAAATAAGCATTTTCAAGCTTTTTGATCGTTGAAATCTTCAAAAGAGCAATTAATAAAAAAAGAATAAGAAAAAAAGTCGTTTTTTTGCTGTTTTGCGTTAAAACGCGTTTTAAAACTCAAAACGTGCTGTTTTTGCTTAAAGCATTTTTAAGCATTTTAGATCGTTGAAATCGTTTTAAATAAAAATATTAATAAAACGCGTTTTTTTTGCGTTTTTAAAAAAGCAGATTAAAGCTCAAAAAGGCTGTTTTTTTAAAAAACATTTTCAAGCATTTTGATCGTTGAAATCCCAAATAGACGTATTTAAAAAAACGAATAATAAAATTTTTGTCGTTTTTTTGGTGTTTTTTCGCGTTAAAACGCGAAAAACTCAAAAAAGTGCTGTTTTGCTAAAATAAATTTTCGGGATTTTAGATCGTTGAAACGTTCAAAAAATAATAAATAAAAAAAGAATAATAAAAAAAACGTCGTTTTTTTGCTTTTTCGTTAAACGCAGATTAAAAAAAAAACGTGCTGTTTTTTCTAAAATAAGCATTTTCAAGCATTTTAGATCGTTGAAATCGTTCAAAAAGAGCAATAATAAAAACGAATAATAAAAATTCGTCGTTTTTTTTGCTGTTTTTCGCGTTTAAAACGCAGAAAAAACTCAAAACGGCTGTTTTTCAAAATAAGCATTTTTAAGCATTTTTTGATCGTTTAAATCTTCAAAAGACCAATAAAAATAAAAAAGAAAAATAAAAAATTTCGTCGTTTTATGCTGTTTTACGCGTTAAAACGCGATTGCCAAAACGGGTGTTTTTCTAAAAAAAGCATTTTCAACTTTTAGATCGTGAAATCGTTCAAATAAACAATATTAATAAAAAAAGAAAAATAAAAATTCCCTCGTTTTTTTGCTGTTTTTTCGCGTAAAAAAGCAGATTAAAACTCAAAAGGTTTTTTTTAAAAAAAGCATTTTCAAGCATTTTTTGATCGTTGAAATCTTCAAATAGGCAATATAATAAAAAAAAATAAAAACGTTTTTTAGCTGTTTTACGCGTTAAAACGCGATTAAAAACTCAAAACGTGCTGTTTTGCTAAAATAAGCATTTTTAAGCATTTTAGATCGTTGAAAACGTTCAAATAGACGCAATATTAATAAAAACGAATAATAAAGATTTCGTCGTTTTTATGCTGTTTTACGCGTTAAAACGCAGAATAAAGCTCAAAACGTGCTGTTTTGCTAAAATAAGCATTTTCAAGCATTTTAGATCGATGAAATCGTTCAAATAGAAGCAATATTAATAAAACGAATAATAAAAATTCGTCGTTTTTATGCTGTTTTACGCGATAAAACGCAGATTAAAGCTCAAAACGTGCTGTTTTGCTAAAATAAGCATTTCAAGCATTTTAGATCGTTGAAATCGTTCAAATAGACGCAATATTAATAAAAACGAATAATAAAATTTCTGTCGTTTTATGCTGTTTTACGCGTTAAAACGCAAATTAAAAGCTCAAAACGTGCTGTTTTGCTAAAATAAGCATTTTCAAGCATTTTAGATCGTTGAAATCGTTCAAATAGAAGCAATATTAATAAAACGAATAATAAAAATTCGTCGTTTTTATTCTGTTTTACGCGTTAAAACGCAGATTAAAGCTCAAAACGTGCTGTTTTGCTAAAATAAGCATCTTCAAGCATTTTAGATCGTTGAAATCGTTCAAATAGACGCAATAAAAATAAAAACGAATAATAAAATTTCGTCGTTTTATGCTGTTTTACGCGTTAAAACGCAGAATAAAGCTCAAAACGTGCTGTTTTGCTAAAATAAGCATTTTCAAGCTTTCGTTGAAATCGTTCAAATAGACGCAATATTAATAAAACGAATAATAAAATTTCGTCGTTTTATGCTGTTTTACGCGTTAAAACGCAGATTAAAGCTCAAACGTGCTGTTTTGTAAAATAAGCATTTTCAAGCATTTTAGATCGTTGAAATCGTTCAAATAGAAGCAATATTAATAAAAACGAATAAAAAAATTCGTCGTTTTATGCTGTTTTACGCGTTAAAACGCAGATTAATGCTCAAAACGGCTATTTTGCTAAAATAAGCATTTTCAAGCATTTTAGATCGTTGAAATCGTTCAAATAGACGCAATATTAATAAAAACGAATAATAAAAATTTCGTCGTTTTATGCTGTTTTACGCGTTAAAACGCTGATTAAAGCTCAAAACGTGCTGTTTTGCTAAAATAAGCATTTTCAAGCATTTTAGATCGTTGAAATCGTTCAAATAGACGCAATAAAAATAAAAACGAATAATAAAAATTTCGTCGTTTTTTTGCTGTTTTACGCGTTAAAACGCAGAATAAAGCTCAAACGTGCTGTTTTGCAAAAATAAGCATTTCAAGCATTTTAGATCGTTGAAATCGTTCAAATAGACGCAATATAAATAAAAACGAATAATAAAATTTCGTCGTTTTATGTTGTTTTACGCGTTAAAACGCTGATTAAAGCTCAAAACGTGCTGTTTTGCTAAAATAAGCATTTTCAAGCATTTTAGATCGTTGAAATCGTTCAAATAGACGCAATATTAATAAAACGAATAATAAAAATTTCGTCGTTTTATGGTTTTACGCGTTAAAACGCTGATTAAAGCTCAAAACGTGCTGTTTTGCTAAAATAAGCATTTTCAAGCATTTTAGATCGTTGAAATCGTTCAAATAGACGCAATATTAATAAAAACGAATAATAAAAATTTCGTCGTTTTTATGCTGTTTTACGCGTTAAAACGCAGATTAAAAGCTCAAACGTGCTGTTTTGCTAAAATAAACGTTGTCAAGCATTTTAGATCGTTGAAATCGTTCAAATAGAAGCAATATTAATAAAAACGAATAATAAAAATTTCGTCGTTTTATGCTGTTTTACGCGTTAAAACGCGGATTAAAGCTCAAAACGTGCTGTTTTGCTAAAATAAGCATTTTAAGCGTTTTAGATCGTTGAAATCGTTTAAATAAAAGCAATATTAATAAAAACGAATAATAAAAATTCGTCATTTTTTTGCTGTTTTACGCGTTGAAACGCAGATTAAAGCCTCAAAACGTGCTGTTTTGCTAAAATAAGCATTTTCAAGCATTTTAGATCGTTGAAATCGTTCAAATAGAAGCAATGTTAATAAAAACGAATAATAAAAAATCGTCGTTTTATGCTGTTTTACGCGTTAAAACGCAGATTAAAGCTCAAAACGTGCTGTTTTGCTAAAATAAGCATTTTCAAGCATTTTAGATCGTTGAAATCGTTCAAATAGAAGCAATATTAATAAAAAACGAATAATAAAAATTCGTCGTTTTTATGCTGTTTTACGCGTTAAAACGCAGATTAAAGCTCAAAACGTGCCGTTTTGCTAAAAATAACATTTTCAAGCATTTTAGATCGTTGAAATCGTTTAAATAGAAGCAATATTAATAAAAACGAATAATAAAAATCGTCATTTTATGCTGTTTTACGCGTTAAAACGCAGATTAAAGCTCAAAACGTGCTGTTTTGCTAAAATAAGCATTTTCAAGCCTTTTAGATTGTTGAAATCGTTCAAATAGAGCAATATTAATAAAAACGAATAATAAAATTCGTCGTTTTACGCTGTTTTACGCGTTAAAACGCAGAATAAAAGCTCAAAACGTGCCGTTTTGCTAAAATAAGCATTTTCAAGCATTTTAGATCGTTGAAATCGTTTCAAATAGAAGCAATATTAATAAAACGAATAATAAAAAATCTCGTTTTATACTGTTTTACGCGTTAATACGCAGATTAAAAGCTCAAAACGTGCTGTTTTGCTAAAATAAGCATTTTCAAGCATTTTAGATCGTTGAAATCGTTCTAATAGACGCAATATTAATAAAAACGAATAATAAAAAACTTCGTCGTTTTTATGCTGTTTTACGCGTTAAAACGCAGATTAAAAGCTCAAAACGCTGTTTTGCTAAAATAACATTTTCAAGCATTTTAGATCGTTGAAATCGTTCAAATAGAAGAATATTAATAAAAAACGAATAATAAAAATTCGTCGTTTTATGCTGTTTTACGCGTTAAAACGCAGATTGAAGCTCAAACGTGCTGTTTTGCTAAAATAAGCATTTTCAAGCATTTTAGATCGTTGAAATCGTTCAAATAGAAGCAATATTAATAAAAACGAATAATAAAAATTCGTCGCTTTTATGCTGTTTTACGCGTTAAAACGCAGATTAAAGCTCAAAACGTGCTGTTTTGCTAAAATAAGCATTTTCAAGCATTTTAGATCGTCGAAATCGTTCAAATAGACGCAATATTAATAAAAACGAATAATAAAAAAAATTTCCGTCGTTTTTTAGGCTGGTTTTTTCGCGTTAAAACGCAGATTTGGGTCAAAAAGTGCTGTTTTTTCTAAAAAACTTTTTAAAAAAAATTTTTGATCGTTGAAATCGTTTCCCAAAAAGAAGCGATATTAATAAAAAAAAAAAAAAATTCGCGTTTTATGCTGTTTTTCGCGTTAAAACGCAGATTAAAAACCCCAAAACGTGCTGTTTTGGGAAAAAAAAGCATTTTTTAAGCATTTTTTGATCGTTGAAATCGTTCAAATAAAATATTAATAAAAACGAATAATAAAAAATTCGTCGTTTTTATGCTGTTTTACGCGTTAAAAAAGGATTAAATCTCAAAAAGTTGTTTTGCTTTAAAAAAATTTTTAAGCATTTTTAAAATCGTTGAAATCGTTCAAATAGACGCAATTTTTAAAAAAACGAATAATAAAAAATTTTGTGTTTTTTTGTTTTTTTACGCGGTTTAAAAGCAGATTAAACTCAAAACGTGCTGTTTTGCTAAAATAAGCATTTTCAAGCATTTTTTGATCGTTGAAATCACGTTCAAACCAGGGAGCGCAATAAAATAAAACGAATAATAAAAATTTCGTCGTTTTACGCGACTTTACTGCGTTAAAACGCAGATTAAAGCTCAAGACGCGTGCCGTTTTGCTAGAATAAAAGCATTTCAAGCATTTTTAGATCGTTGAAATCGTTCAAATGGACGCAATATTAATAAAAACGAATATTCAGGTTTACGTCGTTTTTATGCCAGCACGCGTTAAAACGCAGATTAAAAGCTCAAAACGTGCTGTTTTTGCTAAAATAAGCTTTTACATTTTCAAGCATTTGAGATCGTTGAAATCGTTCAAATAGAAGCAATATTAATAAAAACGAATAATAAAAATTCGTCGTTTTTATGCCGTTTTACGCGTTAAAGGCGCAGATTAAAAGCTCAAAGCAGTGCTGTTTTGCTAAAATCGCTTTCGAAGCATTTTAGATCACGATTTGAAATCGTTCAAATAGACGCGATAATAAAAATAAAAAACGGGCATGGCAAAATTTCGTCGTTTTTTATGCTGTTTTACGCGTTAAAACGCAGAATGAAGCTCAAAACCTGCTGTTTTGCTGAAATAAAGCGCATTTTCTAAACATTTTGAGTCGTTGGGAAATCGTTCAAATAGGCATAAATATTAATAAAACGAATAATAAAAATTTTGTCGTTTTTAATGCTGTTTTACGCGTTAAAACGCAGTTACAGCTCAAAACGATGCTGTTTTTGAAATAAGCATTTTCAAGCATTTTAGATCGTTGAAATCATTCAAATAGAAGCAATAATTATAAAAACGAATAATAAAAATTTCGTCGTTTTTTATGCTGTTTACGCGTTAAAACGCAGATTAAAACTTTCAAAACGTGCTGTTTTGCTAAAATAAAAGCACATTTTCAAGCATTTTTAGATCGTTTGAAATCGTTCAAATAGAAGCAATATTAATAAGAAACGGAATAACCGAAATTTCGTCGTTTTTTTATGCTGGGTTGCGCGTTAAGAAAGTTGAAGCTCAAAACCTGCTGTTTTGCTTTAAAATAAGCATTTTCAAGCATTTTTAGATCGTTGAAATCGTTCAAATAGACGCAATATTGGCAAAACGAATAATAATATAAAAAATTTCGTCGTTTTTTATGCTGTTTTACACGCGTTAAAACGCAGATTAAAAGCTCAAAAGCGATGCTGTTTTGCTTTAAAATAAGCATTTTCAGCATTTTAGATGTCGAAATCTGTTTTCAAGGTGAGCAAATATTAATAAAAACGATATAAAAATTCGTCTGTTTTATGTTTGGGTTACGCGTTAAAACGCAGATTAAAAGCTCAAAACGTGCTGTTTGCTAAAAGAATAAGCCATTTTTCAAAGCATTTTAGATCGTTGAAATCCTCGTTCAAATAGACGCAATATTAATAAAACGAATAATAAAAATTTACGTGGTTTTGTTTCACGCGTTAAAACTGCTGATTAAAGCTCAAAACGTGCTGTTTTTGCTAAAATAAGCATTTTCAAGAAGCATTTTAGATCGTTGAAATCGTTCAAATAGACGCAATATTAATAAAAACGAATAATAAAATTCGTCGTTTTTTATGCTGTTTTACGCGTTTAAGCGCGGATTAAAGCAAAAATTGCTGTTTTTTTTGCTAAAATAAGCATTTTTCAGAAAGCGTACAGATCGTTGGAAATCGTTCAAATGAAACAATATTAATAAAAACGAATAATAAAAATTTCGTCGTTTTTTTGCCTTTGTTTTATGCGTTAAAACGCAGATTAAGGCTCAAAGCATTGCTGTTTTGCTTTAAAATAAGCATTTTTCAAGCATTTTAGATCGTTGAAATTGTTTAAATAGAAGCAATATTGGCGAAGCAATAATAAAAAGATTCACATCATTTTTATGCTGTTTTACGCGTTAAAACGTAGATTAAAAGCTCAAAACGAGCTGTTTTGCAAAAATAAAGCATTTTCAAGCATTTTAGATCGTTAAAGATAGTTCAAATAGGCGCAATATTATTAAAAACGAATAATAAAAATTTCGTCGTTTTTATGCTTGTTTTACGCGTTTAAACGCGCAGGCAAAGCTCAAAAACGTGCTGTTTTGCTAAAATAAGCATTTTCAAGCATTTTTTAGATCGTTGAAATCGTTCAAGGCCGGTAATGTTGTTAAGAAAAAGCGAATAATAAAAATTCGTCGTTTTTTATGCTGTTTTGCGGTTAAAACGCAGATTAAAGCTGAAAACGTGCTGTTTTGCTTTAAAGTAGCGGCAAGCATTTAGATCGTTTGAAATCGTTCAAACAGACGCAATATTAATAAAAACGAATAATAAAATTTTCGTAGTTTTTATGCTGTTTTACGCGTTAAAACGCAGATTAAAAGCTCAAAACGTGCTGTTTTACTAAAATAGGCATTTTCAAGCATTTTGGATCGTTGAAATCGTTCAAAATAGAAGCAATATTAATAAAAAACGAATAATAAAAATTCGTGTTTTTTTATGCTGTTTTTCTTAGCGCAGATTAAAGCTCAAAACGTGCTGTTTTGCTAAAATAAAAGCATTTTCAAGCATTTTTAGATCGGTGAAGGAATCGTTCAAACCAGACGCAATAAAATAAAAACGAATAATAAAAATTTCGTGTTTGCGCTGTTTTTACGCGTTAAAACGCGGGTTAAAGCTCAAAGCGTGCTGTTTTGCTAAAATAAGCATTTTCAAGCATTTTTTGATCGTTGAAATCGTTCAAATAGACGCAATGATAAAAACGAATAATAAAAATTTTCGTCGTTTTAGGCTGTTTTTACGCGTTTAAACGCAGATTAAAAGCTCAAAACGTGCTGTTTTGCTTTAAAACAAAGCATTTTCAAGCATTTTAGATCGTTGAAATCGTTCAAATAGAAGCGATATTAATAAAACGAATAATAAAAAATTCGTCGTTTTTTATGCTGTTTTTTACGCGTTAAAACGCAGATTAAAAGAAGCGCTCAAAACGTGCTGTTTTTGCTAAAATAAGCATTTTCAAGCATTTTAGATCGTTGAAATCGTTCAAATAGAAATTTTAATAAAAACGAATAATAAAAATTCGTGTTTTACTGTTAATTAAAACGCAGATTAAGCTCAAAACGTGCTGTTTTCGCTAAAAAGCATTTAAAACTTTTAATGTTTAAACATGTTCAAATTAGACTAAAATAAAAGACGAATAAATAAAATCGGTTTATTTGTTTTACGCGTTAAAACGCAGATTAAAGCTCAAAACTGCTGTTTTGCTAAAATAAGCATTTTCAACATTTTTATCGTTGAAATCGTTCAAATAGACGCAATATTAATAAAAACGAATAATAAAAATTTCGTCGTTTTTAGGCTTTTTACGCGTTAAAGGTTAAGCCAAAACGTCTGTTTTGCTAAAATAAGCATTTTCAGCATTTTAGATCGTTGAAATCGTTCAAATAGAAGATTAATAAAAACGAATAAAAAATTCGTCGTTTTATATGCTGTTTTACGCGTTAAAACGCAGATTAAAGCTCAAAACGTGCTGTTTTGCTAAAATAAGCATTTTCAAGCATTTTAGATCGTTGAAATCGTTCAAATAGAAGCAATATTAAAAAAACGAATAATAAAAATTCGTCGTTTTTATGTGTTTAGCCGTTAAAACGCAGATTAAATCTAAAGCCGCTTTTGCTAAAATAAGCATTTTCAAGCATTTTAATCGTTGAAATCGTTCAAATAGACGCAATATATAATAAAAGAATAATAAAAATTTCGTCGTTTTATGCTGTTTTACGCGTTAAAACGCAGATTAAAGCTCAAAACGTGCTTTTTTGCTAAAATAAGCATTTTCAAGCATTTTAGATCGTTGAAATCGTTCAAATAGACGCAATAAAAATAAAAACGAATAATAAAAATTTCGTCGTTTTTATGCTGTTTTAAGCGTTAAAACGCAGAAAAAGCTCAAAACCTGCTGTTTTGCTAAAATAAGCATTTTCAAGCATTTTTGATCGTTGAAATCGTTCAAATAGACGCAATATTAATAAAAACGAATAATAAAAATTTCGTCGTTTTATGTGTTTTCGCGTTAAAACGCAGATTAAAGCTCAAAACGTGCCTTTGCAAAATAAGCATTTTCAAGCATTTTAGATCGTCGAAACGTTCAAATAGAACAATATTAATAAAAACGAATAATAAAAATTCGTCGTTTTATGCTGTTTTACGCGTTAAAACGCAGATTAAAGCTCAAAACGTGCTGTTTTGCTAAAATAAGCATTTTCAAGCATTTTAGATCGTTGAAATCGTTCAAATAGACACAATATTAATAAAGAACGAATAATAAAAATTTCGTCGTTTTTTTTGCTGTTTTACGCGTTAAAACGCTGATTAAACTCAAAACGTGCTGTTTTGCTAAAATAAAGCATTTTCAAGGATTTTAGATCGTTGAAATCGTTCAAATTGACGCAATATTAATAAAAACGAATAAAAAAAATTTGTGTTTTTTTTGCTGTTTACGCGTTAAAAAGCAGATTAAAAAACGTGCTGTTTTGCTAAAAATAAGCATTTTTTAAGCAATTTTTTTTTCGTTGGGGAAAACGTTCAAAAAAGACGCAATATTGATAAAACGAATAATAAAAAATTCGTCCCTTTTTTATTTGTTTTTACGCGTTAAAACGCAGATTAAAACTCAAAACGTGCTGTTTTGCTAAAAAAAGCATTTTCAAGCATTTTTAGATCCGTTTTGAAAAAAGTTTTAAATAAAAAGCGATATTAATAAAAACGAATAATAAAAAAATTTGTCCCTTTTTATGCTGTTTTTCGCGTTAAAAAGCAGATTAAAAGCTCCCGTTTCTGTTTTGCCAAAAAAAAGCATTTTTAAGCATTTTAGATCGTTGAAATCGTTCAAATAAAAGCAATATTAATAAAAACAATAAAAAAAATTGTCGTTTTTTTGCTGTTTTACGCGTTAAAACGCAGATTAAAACTCAAAACGTGCTGTTTTTTCTAAAATAAGCATTTTCAAAACATTTTGTTGTTGAAATCGTTTAAAAAAAAAGCAATTTAATAAAAACGGGTTAAAAAAGTCCCTTTTTTTGCTGTTTTACGCGTTAAAACGCGGGAAACTCAAAACGGCTTTTTTGCTAAAATAAACATTTTCAAGCTTTTAGATCGTTAAAGAAAATTTACGCAATATTTAAAAAAACGAATAATAAAATTTCGTCGTTTTTTGCTGTTTTACGCGTTAAAACGCAGATTAAACGGTGCTGTTTTCAAAATAAAACATTTTCAATTTTTGATCGTTGAAATCGTTCAAATGAAAATTTAATAAAAAAAGAATAATAAAAATTTGTCGTTTTTGCTGTTTTTCGCGTTAAAAAGGGAATTAAAAACTCAAAAAAGCTTTTTTTTTAAAAAAAATTTTAAACTTTTAAAACGTTTGAAAAAAAACAATATTTTTAAAAAAAAAATTAAAAATTTCGCGTTTTAGGTTTTTTGCTTAAAACGGGGTTAAATAAAATGGTTTTGAAAATGCATTTTAAAAAAATTTTTAAAAAATTAAATCGTTAAAAAAGCTTTAATAAAAAAAATAATAAAAATTTCCCTTTTTTTCTTTTAGCTTAAAACCAAACTAAAATGTGTTTTTTAAAAAAAGCATTTTAAAAGATTAAATCGTTTTAAGCTTTAATAAAAACGAATAAAAAAAAACGTGTTTTAGTTTTTAGCTTAAAAACAATTAAAAACTAAAACGTCTTTTTTGCTAAAAAAGATTTTAAATTTTTTTTTCGTTAAACGTTAAAAGAAAAAAATTTTAAAAAAACGTTAAAAAAATTTCGTTTTTGCGTTTTACCCTTAAAAGAGATTAATAAAAAAGGGTTTTTTTGCTTTTAAGCTTTTAGCGTTAAACGCAAATAAAGCAAATTTGTTTTTAAAAAAATTTCCTTTTAGTGTTTCCCTTAAAAAGGGGAAAAAAAAAAACGGGTTTTTAAAAAAAAGATTTTTTTCTTTTTACCCTTAAAAAGCAAATGGGGAATTTTCAAAATAAAAATTTTGGGTTTTTTGTGTTTACCCTTAAAAAGAATTAAAAAAACGGGTTTTTCAAAATGCTTTTTTTCCTTTTTGCGTTAAACGTTAAATAAGGCTTTTAAAAAAATAAAAATTTCGTTTTAGGTTTAAACCCTTAAAAGAATTAAATAAAACGGGTTTTTAAAAAAAAAGCTTTTAAGCTTTTAGCGTTAAACGCAAATAAACTTTTAAAAAAAGGGTTAAAATTGCTTTTACTTTTTACCCTTAAAAAAGCAATTAAAATAAAACGGGTTTTTTAAAAAAAACCAAAACTTTTTGCGTAAACGTTAAATAACGCTTTTAAAAAAAAAAAATTTTCCCCTTTTTTGTGTTTTAACGTTAAAAAAGCAGATTAAATAAAAATCTGTTTTTTAAAAAAACTTTTCCCTTTTTAACGCGAAACTTTAAAAGCGTTTTTTAAAAAAGAAAAATTTAAAAAAATTGTGTTTTATCGTTTTTTTAAAGCAATTTCCCCAAAAAATTTTTTTCTTTTTGCTTTTTTAACTTTTAGAGTTAAACTTTAAAAGGCTTTTAAAAAAGAAAAATTTAAAAAAAATTGTCGTTTTTTTTTTTTCCGTAAGCAATTAAAAAATAAAAAATCTGTTTTTCTTAAGCTTTTTAACATTTTTAAAATTAAATTGTTTAAATAGGGCAATTTTTAAAAAAAAAAATAAAAAAATTTTTTTTATTTTTTCGCGTTAAAAACGTTAAACCCCAAAACGCGTTTTGCTAAAAAAGTTTTGCATTTTTAACTTTAAACTTAAGAAAAAAATTTTAAAAAAAAAAAAAAAAAATTTTTTTATCTGTTTAGCTTAAAAAAGTTAAAACCAAAAGTCGTTTTGTTTTAAATAAGCATTTTTGATTTTAAATCGTTAAATAAGAATATTAATAAAAACGAATAAAAAAAAAAAATCGTCGTTTTATGCTGTTTTACGCGTTTAAAAAGCAATTAAACCAAAAAGTGCTGTTTTGCTAAAATAAGCATTTTTAACTTTTGAGTTGAAACCCCTTCAAATAGAAGCAATATTAATAAAAACGAATAATAAAAATTCGTTTTTTTATGTGTTTACCCTTAAAACGCAGATTAAGCTCAAAATGTTTTTTAAAATAAATTTTGCATTTTAGATCGTTGAAATTTAATAAAACAATATAAAAAAAATAATATATTTTTTTATGCTTTTTGGGTTAAAACGGATTAAATAAAACTCGTTTTTTGCTAAAATAACATTTTAAAGCATTTAGATTTAAATTTAAAAAAGAAGAATATTAATAAAAATAATAAAAAATTTTATGCTGTTTTTATTAAAATTAAAACTAAAATGCTTTTCAAATAATTTTAAAATTTTAAATAACGTTAATAAAAAATTAAAAAAAATTAAAAATTTCGTTTTTAGCTTTTAAAAAAATTAAACTCAAACCTTTTTAAAAAAAATTTTAATTTTTTGTTGAAATCGTTAAAAGCAAATTTTAAAAAAAATAATAAAAATTTTTTATTGGTTTTCGCGTTAAAAAATTTCAAAAAAATTTTTTTAAAATAAATTTTCATTTTAGAGTTAATTAAAAGAAATAATTAAAAAAACATAATAAAATTTGCGTTTTATCGTTAATTTAAAAAATTAAAATAAACTTTTAAAATAAACATTTTAAGCTTTTAAATTGAAAAGTTAAAAAAAATTTTAATAATTAGATTAAAAAATTTGATTTTAAAAGTTTTTACCTTAAAAAAAAAAAGTCTGTTTTTAAATAAGCATTTAAGATAGTTAAATCTTTTTTAAATAAAAAAAAGATTTGTTTTTTTTTCCTTAAACAAAATTAAAAATCCGGGGTTGTTTATAAAATTTAATTTTAAGATTTAATTAAATCGTTTTAAATGACTTTTAAAAACGATAAAAAAACGTCTTTTATGCTTTAAGCATTTAAAAGAAATTAAAACGTAGTTTTGCAAAATAAATTTTAAATTAATCGTTAATTTCAAAAATTAATTTAAAACGAATAAAAAAAACGCGTTTTAAAATTTTCCTTAAACTTAAAGCTTAAAAGCGTTTTGCCAATAAATTTTCAATTTTAATGTAAATGTTTAAAATTTTAATTTAAAAAATAAATAAAAATTTTTTTTTTTACGCTTAAAACTCTTAGTTAAACGTTTTTGCAAATTAAAATTAAAACATTTTTCGTTAAATAAATGCATAAAATAAAACGAAAAAAAAACGTCTTTTTTTTAAAAAAATTTTAAATTTAATGTTTTTAAAATAAACATTTTAAAAATTTTATCGTTTCGAAATCTTCAAATAAACCAATTAATAAAAAAATAAAAAAATTTCCGGGTTTTTTTGTTTACCCTTAAAACCAATTAAATAAAATTTTAAAAAAACTTTTTAAGTTTTACGTTGAAAGTTCAAATACAATATTAATAAAAAATAAAAAAAATTTCCTTTTATCGTTTTCCCTTAAAACCCGATTAAAAAAACGTTTTTTAAAATATTTTAAGTTTTAGTTTGAAATCTTAAAACCCAAAATTAAAAAAAAAAAAATTTCCTTTTATTGTTTTTTAAAAGCAGATTAAAAAAAAAACTTTTTCTAAAATAAATTTTAACATTTTAGTCGTTAAATCTTAAAGAAGTATTAATAAAAAATAATAAAATTTTCTTTTTATGCTGTTTTACGCGTTAAAACGCAGATTAAAGCTCGTGCTGTTTTGCTTAAAATAAGCATTTTCAAGCATTTTAGATCGTTAAATCGTTCCCAAAAAAAAGCAAAAATTAATAAAAAAGAATAATAAAAAATTCGTCGTTTTTTTGTTTTTTTACCCCGTTAAAACCCCAGATTAAAACTCAAAACGGCTGTTTTGCGAAAATAAAACATTTTCAAGCATTTTAGATCGTTAAACCCTTCAAATAGACCCCTAAAAAAAAAAAAAAAAACGAATAATAAAAAATTTTGTCGTTTTTTTGCTGTTTTAACGCGTTAAAAAAAGCAGAATAAAAAACCCCCCAAAAAGTGCTGTTTTTTCTAAAATAAGCATTTTCAAAAAAGATCGTTGAAATCCCTTAAATATACGAATATTAATAAAAAAAGAATAATAAAAAATTTTGCCTTTTTTTGCTGTTTTACGCGTTAAAACGCAGATTAAAGCCCAAAAAGGGTGTTTTGCTAAAATAAGCATTTTCAAGATTTTTTGATCGTTGAAATGTTCAAAAGAAGCAATATTAATAAAAAAAGAATAATAAAAATTTGTCGTTTTTTTGTTTTTTTACGCGTTAAAACGCAGATTAAAAACTCAAAAAGTGCTGTTTTGCTTTTAAAAAAAGCATTTTTAAGATTTTAAAACGTTGGGAAACCCTTCCAAAAAAAGACGGGAATATTAATAAAAAAAGAATAATAAAAAAATTTTTGTCGTTTTTTGGGGTTTTTCGCGTTAAAAAAGCTGATTAAACTCAAAACGTGCTGTTTTGCTAAAATAAGATTTTTTAAACATTTTAGATCGTTGAAATCGTTTTAAATAAAACGCAAATTAATAAAAAAAGAATAATAAAAAATCGTCCTTTTTTTGTTTTCGCGTTAAAAAGCAGATTAAAGCTCAAAACGGGTGTTTTTTTCCAAAAAAAAGCATTTTCAAGCATTTTAGATCGTTTTAAATCGTTAAATGAAGCAATATTAAAAAAAAAACGAATAATAAAAAATTTCCCTCGTTTTTTATGCTGTTTTACGCGTTAAAAAAGCAGATTAAAACCAAAACGGGTGTTTTTCTAAAATAAGCATTTTCAAGCATTTTAGATCGTTTAAATCGTTCAAATAGTCGCAAAAAAATAAAAAAAGAAAAAAAAAAAATTTCGTCGTTTTTTGCTGTTTTTCGCGTTAAAACGCAGATTAAAGCTCAAAATTCTGTTTTGCTAAAAAAAGATTTTCAAGCATTTTAGATCGTTGAAATCGTTCAAATAAAAAAGTAATTTAAAAAAGAATAATAAAAATTCGTCGTTTTTTTGTTTTTTTACGCGTTAAAAAAGCAGATTAAAGCTCAAAACGTGCTGTTTTTTCCAAAATAAGCATTTTCAAAACATTTTAGATCGTTAAAAACCTTTCCCCAAAAAGGGGGGGAATAAAAAAAAAAAAAACGAATAATAAAAAATTTTGTCGTTTTTTGCTGTTTTACGCGTTAAAACGCGGGGGAAAAAAAGCCAAAACGTGCTGTTTTGCTAAAATAAGCATTTTCAAGCATTTTAGATCGTTGAAATCGTTTAAATAGAACTATTAATAAAAAAAGAATAATAAAAAATTCGTCGTGTTTATGCTGTTTTACGCGTTAAAAACAGATTAAAGCTCAAAACGTGCTGTTTTGCTAAAATAAGCATTTTCAAGCATTTTAGATCGTTGAAATCGTTCAAATAAAAAACAATATTAATAAAAAAGAATAATAAAAAATTCGTCGTTTTATACTGTTTTACGCGTTAAAACGCAGATTAAAAGCTCAAAACGTGCTGTTCAAAATAAGCATTTTCAAGGATTTTGATCGTTGAAATGGTTCAAATAGACGCAATATTAATAAAAACGAATAATAAAAATTCGTCGTTTTTATGCTGTTTTACGCGTTAAAACGCAGATTAAAAACCCCAAAAAATTTCTGTTTTGCTAAAATAAGCATTTTCAAGATTTTAGATCGTTGAAATCATTTCAAATAGAAGCAAATTTAAAAAAAAAACGATAATAAAAATTTCGTCGTTTTATGCTGTTTTACGCGTTAAAACGCAGGGTTAAAGCTCAAAACGTGCTGTTTTGCTAAAATAAGCATTTTCAAGCATTTTAGATCGTTGAAATCGTTTAAATAGAAGCAATATTAATAAAAAACTAATAATAAAAATTCGTCATTTTTATGCTGTTTTTCGCGTTAAAACGCAGATTAAAAGCTCAAACGTGCCGTTTTGCTAAAATAAGCATTTTCAAGCATTTTAGATCGTTAAAATAGTTCAAATAGACGCAATATTAATAAAAACGAATAATAAAAAATTCGTCGTTTTTTTGCTGTTTTACGCGTTAAAACGCAGATTAAAGCTCAAAAAGTGCTGTTTTGCTAAAATAAGCATTTTCAAGCATTTAGATCGTTGAAATCGTTCAAATAGAAGCGATATTAATAAAAAACGAATAATAAACGTCGTTTTTATGCTGTTTTACGCGTTAAAACGCAGATTAAAAACTCAAACGTGCTGTTTTTCTAAAATAAGCATTTTTCAAGCATTTTAGATCGTTGAAATCGTTCAAATAAAAGCAATTAATAAAAACAATAATAAAAATTCGTCGTTTTATGCTGTTTTACGCGTTAAAACGCAGATTAAAAACTCAAAACGTGCTGTTTTGCTAAAATAAGCATTTTCAAGCATTTTAGATCGTTGAAATCGTTCAAATAGACGCAATATTAATAAAAATTTGTCGTTTTTATGCTGTTTTACGCGTTAAAACGCAGATTAAAGCTCAAAACGTGCTGTTTTGCTAAAATAAGCATTTTCAAGCATTTTAGATCGTTGAAATCGTTCAAATACGCAATATTAAAAAAAACGAATAATAAAAATTTGTCGTTTTATGTTTTTTTACGCGTTAAAAAGCAGATTAAAGCTCAAAACGTGCTGTTTTGCTAAAATTAGCATTTTCAAGCATTTTAGATCGTTGAAAAAGACGCAATATTAATAAAAAACGAATAATAAAAATTTCGTCGTTTTTATGCTGTTTTACGCGCGTTAAAACGCTGATTAAAGCTCAAAACGTGTGCTGTTTTGCTAAAATAAGCATTTTCAACCATTTTAGATCGATTTGAAATCGTTCAAATAGACGCAATATTAATAAAAACGAATAATAAAATCGTCGCTTTTATGCTGTTTTACGCGTTAAAACGCAGATTAAGCTCAAAACGTGCTGTTTTTGCTAAAATAAGCTTTTCAAGCATTTTAGATCGTTGAAATCGTTCAAATAGAAACAATATTAATAAAAACGAATAATAAAAATTTACGTCGTTTTATGCTGTTTTACGCGTTAAACAGATTAAAGCTCAAAACGTGCTGTTTTGCTAAAATAAGCATTTTCAAGCATTGCGTCGTTGAAATCGTTTAAATAGAAGCAATATTAATAAAAACGAATAATAAAAAATTCGTCGTGTTTAATGCCTGTTTTTACGCGTTAAAACACAGATTAAAACTCAAAACGTGCTGTTTTGCGAAAATAAGCATTTTTCAAGCATTTTAGATCGTTGAAA
Source organism: Dalotia coriaria (assembly GCF_025399875.1). Lineage (NCBI taxonomy): Eukaryota > Metazoa > Arthropoda > Insecta > Coleoptera > Staphylinidae > Dalotia > Dalotia coriaria. The sequence continues at coordinate 37,760 of NW_027045824.1, forward strand.
TCGTTCAAATAAAAGCAATAATGTAAAAACGAATAATAAAAATTCGTCGTTTTATGCTGTTTTACGCGTTAAAACGCAGATTAAAACTCAAAACGTGCTGTTTTGCTAAAATAAAGCATTTTCAAGCATTTTAGATCGTTGCCAGAAATCGTTCAAATAGACGCAATAAAAATAAAAACGAATAATAAAATATTCGTCGTTTTTTTATGCTGTTTTACGCGTTAAAACGCAGAATAAAGCTCAAAACGCGCTGTATTGTTAAAATAAAGCATTTTCAATTTTAGATCGTTGAAATCGTTTAAATATACGCAATATTAATAAAAAACGAATAATAAAAATTTCGTCGTTTTTATGCTGTTTACGCGTTAAACGCAGATTAAAGCAAACGTGCTGTTTTGCTTTAAAATAAGTATTTTCAAGCTTTTAGATCCCGTTGAAATCGTTCAAATAGAAGCAATATTAATAAAAACGAATAATAAAAAATTCGTCGTTTTATGCTGTTTACGCGTTAAAACGCAGATTAAAACTCAAAACGTGCTGTTTTGCTAAAATAAGCATTTTCAAGCATTTTAGATCGTTGAAATCGTTCAAATAGACGCAATATTAATAAAAAACGAATAATAAAAATTTGTCGTTTTTATGCTTTTTTTACGCGTTAAAACGCAAAATTAAAACTCAAAACGTGCTGTTTTGCAAAAATAAGCATTTTCAGCATTTTAGATCGTTGAAATCGTTCAAAAAGAAGCAATAATATAAAACGATAATAAAAATTGTCTTTTTAATGCTGTTTTGCGTTAAAACGCAGATTAAGCTCAAAACGTGCTGTTTTGCAAAATAAGCATTTTTTAACATTTTAGATCGTTGAAATCGTTAAATGCGCAATATTAATAAAAACGAATAATAAAAAATTGTCGTTTTTTGCTGTTTTACGCGTTAAAAAGCGATTAAAATCAAAACGTGCTGTTTTTGCAAAATAAGCATTTTCAAGCATTTTTGATCGTTGAAATCGTTCAAAATAGACGCAATATTTAAAAAAAACGAATAATAAAATTTCGTCGTTTTTATGCTGTTTTAAAGCGTTAAAACGCAGATTAAAAGCTCAAAACTTAACTTTTTGCTTAAAATAACATTTTCAAGCATTTTAGATCGTTGAAATCGTTCAAATAGAAAATATTAATAAAAACGAATAATAAAAATTTCGTCGTTTTTATGCTGTTTTCGCGTTAAAACGCGATTAAAGCTCAAAACGTGCTTTTTTTTTTGCTAAAATAAGCATTTTCAAGCATTTTAGATCGTTTGAAATCGTTCAAATAAGCATATTAATAAAAAAGAATAATAAAAAATTCGTCGTTTTTTGCTGTTTTACGCGTTAAAACGCAGATTAAAGCTCAAAACGTGCTGTTTTGCAAAATAACATTTTCAAGCATTTTTTGATCGTTGAAATCGTTCAAATAGAAGCAATATTAAAAAAACGAATAATAAAAATTTCGTCGTTTTATGCTGTTTTACGCGTTAAAACGCAGATTAAAACTCAAAACGTGCTGTTTTGCTAAAATAAAGCATTTTCAAAAAGCATTTTAGATCGTTGAAATCGTTTTAAATAAAACTTAATATTAATAAAACGAATAATAAAAATTCACGTCGTTTTTATGCTGTTTTCACGCGTTAAAACGCAGATTAAAACTCAAAACGTGCTGTTTTGCTTTAAAATAAGCATTTTCAAGCATTTTAGATCGTTGAAATCGTTCCAAATAGAAACAATATTAATAAAAACGAATAATAAAAATTCGTCGTTTTTTATGCTGTTTTACGCGTTAAAACGCAGATTAAAGCTCAAAACATTAACTGTTTTGCTAAAATAAGCATTTTCAAGCATTTTAGATCACGTTGAAATCGTTCAAATAAAAGCAATATTAATAAAAACGAATAATAATAAAAAAGTCGTCGTCGTTTTTATGCTGTTTTACGCGTTAAAACGCAGATTAAAAGCTCAAAACGTGCTGTTTTTGCTGGAAATAAGCATTTTCAAGCATTTTAGATCGTTGAGGAAATTGTTCAAATAAAAAGCAATATTATTAATAAAACGAATAATAAAAAAATTCGTCGTTTTATGCTGTTTACGCGCGTTAAACGAGATTAAAGCTCAAAAACGTGCTGTTTTTGCTAAAATAAGCATTTTTCAAGCATTTTTAGATCGTTGAAATCGTTCAAATAAAAACAATAGTAATAAAAACGAATAATAAAAATTCGCGTCGTTTTATGCTTTTGTTTTTTACGCGTTAAAACGCAGATTAAAGCTCAAAACGTGCTGTTTTGCTAAAATAAGCATTTTCAAGCATTTTAGATCGTTGAAATCGTTCAAATAGACGCAATAAAATAAAAACGAATAATAAAAATTTCGTCGTTTTATGCTGTTTTTACGCGTTAAAACGCAGAATAAAGCTCAAAACGTGCTGTTTTGCTAAAATAAAGCATTTTTCAGCATTTTAGATCGTTGAAATCGTTCAAATATACGCAATATTAATAAAAAACGAATAATAAAATTTCGTCATTTATGCTGTTTTGCGTTAAAACGCAGATTAAAGCTTTCAAAACGTGCTGTTTTGCTAAAATAAAAGCATTTGCAAGCATTTTTAGATCGTTGAAATCCGCGTTCAGGCCAGAAGCGTGGCCAATAAAACGAATAATAAAAATTCGTCGTTTTAATGCTGTTTTACGCGTTGAAACGCGAGATTAAAACTCAAAACGTGCTGTTTTTTTGCTAAAATAAACATTTTCAACCATTTTAGATCCCGTTGCGGGAAATCGTTCAAATAGACGCAATATTAATAAAAACGAATAATAAAATTCCGTCGTTTTTATGCTGTTTTTACGCGTTAAAACGCTGATTAAAGCTCAAAACTTGTTGGCTGTTTTGCTAAAATAACATTTTCAGCATTTTGGTCGTTTGAAATGGAACCAAATAGAAGCAAATGTTAATAAAAACGCGCCAATAAAATTCGTCGTTTTTTATGCTGTTTTACGCGTTAAAACGCAGATTAAAGCTCAAAACGTGCTGTTTTGCTAAAATACAGCATTTTCAAGCATTTTAGATCGTTGAAATCGTTCAAATAGACGCAATATTAATAAAAACGAATAATAAAAATCGTCGTTTTTGTGCTGTTTTACGCGTTAAAACGCAGATTCAGAAGCTCCAAAACATTGTGCTGTTTTGCTAAAATAAGCATTTTCAAGCATTTAGATCGTTGAAATCGTTCAAATAGAAGCGATATTAATAAAAACGAATATGGCAAAAATTCGTCGTTTTTTTATGCTGTTTTGCGCGTTAAAGCACCTGGAATTAAAGCTCAAAACGTGCTGTTTTGCTAAAATAAGCATTTTTCAAGCATTTTTAGATCGTTGAAATCGTTCAAAATAAAAGCGTAGTAAAACGGGAATAATATAAAATTCGTCGTTTTTATGCCTGTTTTTACGCGTTAAAACGCAGATTAAAGCTCAAACGTGCTGTTTTGCTGAAAATAAGCATTTTCAAGCATTTTTAGATCGTTGAAATCGTTCAAATGGGCGCCGACAGTAATAAAAACGAATAATAAAATTTCGTCGTTTTTTATGCTGTTTACGCGTTCAAACGCAGATTAAAGCAAAGCATTGCTGTTTTGCTGGTAAACGTGCAAGCATTTTGGGTCGTTGAAATCGTTCAAATAAAAGCAATATTAATAAAAACAGATAATAAAAAATTCGTCGTTTTTTTATGCTGTTTTACGCGTTAGAACGCAGATTAAAGCTCAAACGTGCTGTTTTTTGCTAAAATAAGCATTTTCAAGCATTTTAGATCGTTGTCGTTCCGATGGTACTTGGCCAAAAATAAAAAGGCAATAATAAAATTTCGTCGCATGCTGCGTTAAACGCGGGGCAAAAGCTCAAAACGTGCTGTTTGGCTAAAATAAGCATTTTCAGAAGCGGTATTTTAGATCGTTGAAATCACGTTCAAATATACGCAATATCAATAAAAACTGAATAATAAAAAATTTGCAATTGTTTTATGCTGGTACGCGTTAAAGCGCAGATTAAAGCTCAAAACGTGCTGTTTTGCTAAAATACATATCAAGCATTTTAGATCGTTGAAATCGTTCCGGTAAATAAACATTAATAAAACAGATAATAAAAATTCGTCGTTTTATGCTGTTTTTACGCGTTAAAAACGCGAGATCAAAGCTCAAAACGTGCTGTTTTGCTAAAATAAAGCATTTTCAGAAGCATTTTTAGATCGTTGAAATCGTTTCAAATAGGCGCAATATTAATAAAACGAAGATAATAATAAAATTTCGTCGTTTTTATATGCTGTTTTACGCGTTAAAACGATTAAAACTCAAAACGTGCTGTTTTGCTAAAATAAGCATTTTCAAGCATTTTAGATCGTTGAAATCGTTCAAATAGACGCAATATTAATAAAACGAATAATAAAAATTCGTCGCTTTTATGCTGTTTTTACGCGTTAAAACGCAGATTAAAGCTCAAAACGTGCTGTTTTGCTAAAATAAGCATTTTCAAGCATTTTGATCGTTGAAATCGTTTAAATAGAAACGATATTGGCCAAAAACCGGTAATAAAAAATTCGTCGTTTTATGCTGTTTTTACGCCGTTAAAACGCAGATTAAAAGCTCAAAACGTGCTGTTTGCTAAAATAAAGCATTTTCAAGCATTTTTAGATCGTTGAAATCCGCGTTCAAAATAAAAGACGCAATATTAATAAAACGAATAATAAAGGGTACCGTCGTTTTTATGCTGTTTTACGCGTTAAAACGCGCAGAATAAAAGCTCAAAACGTGCGCTGTTTTTTGCTAAAATAAGCGCGAAGCATTTTAGATCGTTGAAATCGTTCAAATGGGAAGCAATATTAATAAAAAACAGGAATAATAAAAATTCGTCGTTTTATGCTGTTTACGCGTTAAAACGCAGATTAGAAGCTCAAAACGTGCTTTGCCTAAAATGCAGCTTACATTTTTCAAGCACATTTTAGATCGATTTGAAATCGATTTCAAATAAAGCAATAATAAAAACGAATAATAAAAATTCGTCGTTTTATGCTGTTTACGCGTTAAAACGCCGGTTAAAATAAAACGATAGCACAATTTTGCTAAAATAAACATTTTCAAGCATTTTGAATCGTTGAAATCGGTTTCCAAATAGGAAACAATATTAATACAAAATACGAATAATAAAAATTCGTCGTCAGATTAAAAGCTCAAAACTTGTGCTGTTTTGCTAAAATAAGCATTTTCAAGCATTTTAGATCTTTGGAAATCGTTCAAATAGACACAATAAAATAAAAAACGAATAATAAAAAATTTCGTCGTTTTTATGCTGTTTTACTTGATTAAAACGCAGAATAAAGCTCAAAACATTACTGTTTTAAAATAAAGCATTTTCAAGCATTTAGATCGTTGAAATCGTTCAAATAGACGCAATAATAATAAAAACGAACAATAAAAATTTCAGTCGTTTTTATGCTGTTTTGCGTTAAACGCAGATTAAAAGCTCAAATCGTGCTGTTTTTTGCTAAAATAAGCATTTTCAAGCATTTTAAATCAGGACGTCGTTCAAATAGAAGCAATATTAATAAAATACGAATAATAAAAAATTCGTCGTTTTATGCTGTTTTACGCGTTAAAGAAACGCAGATTAAAACTCAAAACGATGCTGTTTTGCTTCAAAATAAAAGCATTTTTCAAGCTTTTTAGATCACGTTGAAATCGTTCAAATGATTTTAATACGAAATAAAAACGAATAATAAAAATTTCGTCGTTTTATGTACTGTTTTACGCGTTAAAACACAGAATAAAACTCGAAACGATGCTGTTTTGCTACAAAATAAGCATTTTCAAACATTTTTAGATCCAGCGAAATCGTTCAAATAGACGCAATATTAATAAAAACAGATAATAAAAAATTCACGTCGTTTTTACATGCTGTTTACGCGTTAAAACGCAGATTAAAACTCAAAACGTGCTGTTTTGCTTTAAAATAAGCATTTTCAAGCATTTTAGATCGTTGAAATCGTTCAAATAGAAGCAATATTAAAAAAACGAATAATAAAAGAATTTCGTCGTTTTTTATGCTGTTTTTACGCACGTTAAAACGCAGATTAAAGCTCAAAACGTGCTGTTTTGCTAAAATAAGCATTTTTCAAGCATTTTTTAGATCGTTGAAATCACGTTCAAATAGACGCAATATTAATAAAAACAGATAATAAAAAATTCGTCGTTTTATGCTGTTTTACGCGTTAAAACGCGGAATAAAGCTCAAAACATGCTGTTTTGCTTTAAAATAAGCATTTTCAAGCATTTTAGATCGGTGAAATCGTTCAAATAGAAGCAATATTAATAAAAACGAATAATAAAAAATTCGTCGTTTTATGCTGTTTACGCGTTAAAACGCAGATTAAAGCTCAAAACGTGCTGTTTGCTAAAGGCAAGCACATTTTCAAAGCATTTTTAGATCGTTGAAATCATTCCAAATAGACGCAATATTAATAAAAACGAATAATAAAAATTCGTCGTTTTTTATGCTGTTTTACGCGTTAAAACGCAGATTAAAAGCTCAAAAACGCTGTTTTGCTAAAATAACATTTTCAAGCATTTTAGATCGTTGAAATCATTTTAAATAGAAGCAATATTAATAAAAACGAATAATAAAAAATTCGTCGTTTTTATGCTGTTTTACGCGTTAAAAACGCAGATTAAAAAGCTCAAAACGTGCTGTTTTGAAATAAGCATTTTCAAGCATTTTTAAAGATCGTTGAAATCGTTCAAATAGACGCAATATTATTAAAACGAATAGCCAAAAATTTCGTCGTTTTTATGCTGTTTTTACGCGTTAAAACGCGGAAATTAAAGCCTCCAAAACGTGCTGTTTTGCTAAAATAAGCATTTTCAGCATTTTTTAGATCACGTTGAAATCGTTCAAGTAGAAGCAATATTAATAAAAACAGATAATAAAAAATTAAAATGAACATGCTGCTGTTTTTACGCGTTAAACGCAGATTAAACTCAAAACGTGCTGTTTTGCTAAAAGAATAAGCATTTTTCAAGCATTTTAGATCGTTGAAATCGTTCAAATAAAAGCAATATTAATAAAAACGAATAATAAAAATTTAGGTAAAGATTTTTTACATGCTGTTTTACGCGTTAAAACGCAGATTAAAGCAAAACTTGATGCTGTTTTTGCTAAAATAAGCATTTTCAAGCATTTTAGATCGTTGAAATCGTTCAAAATAGAAGCAATATTAATAAAATACGAATAATAAAAATTACGTCGTCAGATTAAAACTCAAAACGTGCTGTTTTGCTAAAATAAGCATTTTCAAGCATTTTAGATCGTTGAAAGTCGTTCAAATAGACACAATAAAATAAAAACAGATAATAAAAATTTCGAAGTCGTTTTATGCTGTTTTTGCGTTAAAACGCAGAGATAAAACTCAAAACGTGCTGTTTTTCAGCAAAATAAGCATTTCGAAGCATTTTTAGATCGTTGAAATCGTTCAAATAGACGCAATGGCTAATAAAAACGAACAATAAAAATTTCGTCGTTTTTGTGCTGTTTTACGCGTTAAAGAAACGCAGATTAAAGCTCAAATCGTAGCGTTTTGCTAAAATAAGCATTTTCAAGCATTTTAAATCGTTGAAATCGTTCAAATAGAAGCAATATTAATAAAATACGAATAATAAAAAATTCGTCGTTTTTATGCTTTGTTTTTTACGCGTTAAAACGCAGATTAAAACTCAAAACGTGCTGTTTTGCTGAAATAAGCATTTTCAAGCTTTTGAATCCGTTGAAATCGTTCCAAATAGACGCAATAAAAATAAAAACGAATAATAAAAATTTCGTCGTTTTTTATGCTGTTTACGCGTTAAACGGGAATAAAGCTCGAAACGTGCTGTTTTGCTAAAATAAAGCATTTTTCAAAGCATTTTAGATCCTTGAAATCCGTTCAAATAGACGCAATATTAATAAAACGAATAATAAAAAATTCGTGGAATTTTTTACATACTTTGTTTTACGCGCCCACGTTAAAACGCAGATTGAAGCTCAAAACGTGCTGTTTTGCTAAAATAAAAGCATTTTCAAGCATTTTAGATCGTTGAAATCGTTCAAAATAGAAGCAATATTAAAAAACGAATAATAAAATTTCGTCGTTTTTATGCTGTTTTACGCGCGTTAAAACGCAGATTAAAACTCAAAACGTGCTTTGTTTTGCTTTTAAAATAAGCATTTTCAAGCATTTTAGATCGTTGAAATCGTTCAAATAGACGCAATATTAATAAAAACGAATAATAAAAATTCGTCCGTTTTTATGCTGTTTTCACGCGCGTTAAAACGCAGAATAAAACTCAAAACATGCTGTTTTTTTGTTAAAATAAACATTTTCAAGCATTTTAGATCGTTAAAATCGTTCAAATAGAAGCAATATTATTAAAAACGAATAATAAAATTCGTCGTTTTTTATGCTGTTTACGCGTTAAACGCAGATTAAAGAAAACTCAAAACGTGCTGTTTTGCTAAAATAAGCATTTTTCAAGCATTTTTGAATCGTTGAAATCGTTCGGAAATAGACGCAATATTAATACAAAAACGAATAATAAAAAAATTCGTCGTTTTTATGCTGTTTTACGCGTTAAAACGCAGATTAAAACTTTCAAAACGTGCTGTTTTGCTAAAATAAGCATTTTTTCAAGCATTTTAGATCGTTTAAGAAATCGTTCAAATAGAAGCAATATTAATAAAAACGAATAATAAAATTCGTCGTTTTATGCTGTTTTACTTACGTTAAACGCAGATTAAAACTCAAAACGTGCTGTTTTTGCGCAAAATAAGCATTTTCAAGCATTTTAGATCGTTGAAATCGTTCAAATAGAAGCAATATTAATAAAAACGAATAATAAAAATTCGTGTCGTTTTATGCTGTTTTACGCGTTAAAACCTGGGAATAAAACTCAAAACGTGCTGTTTTGCTAAAATAAGCATTTTCAAGCATTTTAGATCACGTTGAAATCGTTTAAAATAGAAGCAATATTAATAAAAACGAATAATAAAAAATCGTCGTTTTTTATGCTGTTTTACGCGTTAAAACGCAGATTAAAAGCTCAAGACGATGCTGTTTTGCTAAAATAAGCATTTTTCAAGCATTTTAGATCACGTTGAAATCACATTCAAATAGACGCAATAGTAATAAAACGAATTAATAAAAAATTCGTCGTTTTTTTATGCTTTTGTTTTACGCGTTAAAACACTTGAATTAAAACTCAAAACGTGCTGTTTTGCTGGAAATAAACATTTTCAAACATTTTTAGATCGTTGAAATCACGTTCAAATAGAAGCAATATTAAAAAAAAAACGAATAATAAAAATTTCGTCGTTTTATGCTGTTTTACGCGTTAAAACGCAGATAAAACTCAAAACGTGCTGTTTTGCTAAAATAAGCATTTTCAAGCATTTTAGATGCGTTAGGAAATCATTCAAATAGACGCAATATTAATAAAAAACGAATGGCAAAAAATTCGTCGTTTTTATGCTGTTTTACGCGTTAAAACGCAGATTAAACTCAAAACGTGCTGTTTTGCTAAAAAAAGCATTTTCAAGCATTTTAGATCGTTGAAATCGTTCAAATAAAACAATATTAATAAAAGCGAATAATAAAAAATTTGTTTTTATGCTGTTTTTTCGCGTTAAAACGCAGATTAAAAATCAAAAATGCTGTTTTGCTTAAAAATTTTCAAGCATTTTGATCGTTGAAATCGTTCAAATGCGCAATTTAAAAAAACGAATAATAAAAAATTCGTCGTTTTTATGCTGTTTTGCGTTAAAACGCAGAATAAACTCAAAACGTGCGTTTTGCAAAATAAGCATTTTCAAGCATTTTAGATCGTTGAAATCATTCAAAAAAGACCAATATTAATAAAAACAATAATAAAAAATTTGTCGTTTTTTTTGCTGTTTTACGCGTTAAAACGCAGATTAAAACTAAAACGTGCTGTTTGCTAAAATAAGCATTTTCAAGCATTTTAATGTTGAAATCGCTCAAATAGACGCAATATTAATAAAAACGTAATAAAAATTTGTGTTTTTCTTTTTGCTTAAAGCAGAAAAAATCAAAAAATCGTTTTCAAAAAAAATTTTCAACATTTTTGATCGTTGAAATCTTCAAATAGAAGCAATATTAATAAAAAACGAATTAAAAAAAATTTGTCGTTTTTTCTGTTTTCCGTTAAAAAGCAGATTAAAGCTCAAAACGTGCTGTTTTGCTAAAATAAGCATTTTCAAACTTTTGATCGTTGAAATCGTTCAAATAGACCAATTTCGTTTTTGCTTTTTTTTGTGTTTTGCTTAAAACCGTTAAAGCTCAAAACGTGCTGTTTTTCTAAAATAAGCATTTTTTAAACATTTTTGATCGTTGAAATCGTTCCAAAAAGAACTATTAATAAAAACGGGAAAAAAAATTTGTCGTTTTTATGCTGTTTTTCGGTTAAAACGCAGATTAAAGCTCAAAACGTGCTGTTTGTTTAAAAAAAAGCATTTTCAAGCATTTTAGATCTTGAAATCGTTCAAATAGAAGCAATATTAATAAAAACGAATAATAAAAATTCTGTTTTATGTGTTTTACGCTTAAAAAGCGATTTAAAATAAAACGTGCTGTTTTGCTAAAATAAGCATTTTCAAGCATTTTTAGATCGTTGAAATCCCCTTTTCAAATAGAAGCAATATTAAT
>NW_027045825.1:0-48509 GCF_025399875.1 Dalotia coriaria
AAAACAACATAAAATGACGAATTTTTTTTTCGTTTTTTTTAATATTGCCTATTTAAACGTTTCAACGTCAAAATGGGGAAAATGCTTATTTTAAAAACACCACGTTTTAGCTTTTTTCTGCGTTTAACCCTAAAACAGCATAAAAAAAGACGAATTTTAAATTTTTGTTTTTTTTTAATATTCTTTTTTTGAACGTTTCAACGATCGAAAATGCGAAAATGCTTATTTTAGCAAAACAGCCCTTTTTAGTTTTAATCTGCGTTTTTAAAGCGTAAAACCATAAAACGACAATTTTTTATTGTTCGTTTTTTTTTAATATTGGGGCTATTTGAACGATTTCAACGTCTAAAAAAATTGAAAATGCTTATTTTTGCAAAAAAGACGTTTTTAGCTTTAATCGCGTTTTAACGCGTAAAACGTATAAAAACGACGAAATTTTTTTTATTCGTTTTTATTAATTTGCGTCTATTTGCGTTTCACGATCCAAAAAAGCGAAAATGCTTATTTTGGGAAAAAAGCACGTTTGAGCTTTTAAACAACGCGTAAAACACATAAAAAAGACGAAATTTTTATTATTCGTTTTTATTAATATTTCGTCTATTTGAACGGTTTTAACGTCAAAATGCTTGAAAATGCTTATTTTAACAAAAAAAACACGTTTTTTAGTTTTTTCTGCGTTTTAACGCGTAAAACCATAAAAAAGACGAATTTTTTTTTTTTTCGTTTTTATTAATATTGCCCATTTGAACGATTTCAACGATCAAAAAGCGAAAATGCTTATTTTAGCAAAACAGCACGTTTTAGCTTTAATCTGCGTTTTAACCCTAAAACACATAAAAATCGACGGAAACATTATTCGTTTTTTTTAATATTGCGTCTATTTGAACGATTTCAAGAAAAACTTAAAATGGCAAAAAAGTGTTTGGTTTTTGGTTTGTCCTAAAAAAGCGATTTTTGTTTTTTTTAAAAGCCTTTTCGGCGGTTGCTTTTGGGCCCCACGGGTTTTTTAAACGCGTTTTTAAAGCGTCACATAAAACGACGAAATTTTTATTTTTTTTTTATTAATATTTCTTTTATTTGAACGTTTTTCGATCAAAATGCTTGAAAATGCTTATTTTAGCAAAACAGCACGTTTTTTAGTTTTAATCGCGTTTTAACGCGTAAAACGATAAAAAAACGAATTTTTTTTTCGTTTTTATTAATATTGCGTCTTTTGAACGTTTCAACGATCTAAAATGCGAAAATGCTTTTTAAACAAAACAGCACGTTTTGAGGGAATCGCGTTTTAACGCGTAAAAAAAAAATAAAACGCAAAATTTTTTTATTCGTTTTTTTTAATATTGCTCTTTTGAACGATTTCAACGATCTAAAATGCTTGAAAATGCTTATTTTAGCAAAAACACGTTTTAGCTTTTCTGCGTTTTAACGCGTAAAACATAAAACGACGAATTTTTATTATTGTTTTTTTTAATATTGCGTCATTTGAACGATTTCAACGATCTAAAATGCTTGAAAATGCTTATTTTAGCAAAACGGACGTTTTGAGCTTTTAATCTGCGTTTTTAAAGCGTAAAACGCAAAAACGACGAATTTTTATTATTCGTTTTTTTTAATATTGCTGCTATTTAAACGATTTCAACGATCTAAAATGCTTGAAAAATGCTTATTTTAGCAAAACAGCACGTTTTGAGCTTTATTCTGCGTTTTAACGCGTAAAACAGCATAAAGTCGACGAAACTTTTATTATTCGTTTTTAATAATATTGCGTCTATTTTGAACGTGATTTCAACGGATCTAAAAATGCTTCGAAAATGCTTATTTTAGGCAAAACAATACGTTTTGAGCTTTAATCTGCGTTTTAACGCGTAAACAGCATAAAAAATGACGAATTTTATTATTCGTTTTTATTAATATTCGTTTCTATTTAAAACGATTTCAACGATCTAAAATGCTTGAAAAATGTTTATTTTAGCAAAACACCACAGTTTTAAAGTTTTAATCTGCGTTTTAACGCGTAAAACAGCATAAAAACGACGAAATTTTTATATTCGTTTTTTATTAATATTGTTTCTATTTGAACGATTTCAACGATCGAAAATGCTTGAAAATGCTTACCTTTAGCAAAACAGCACGTTTTGAGCTTTAATCTGCGTTTTAACGCGCGTAAAACAGCATAAAAAACGACGAATTTTATTGTTCGTTTTTATTAATATTGCGCCTATTTGAACGATTTCAACATCTAAAATGCTTGAAAATGCTTATTTTAAAGCAAAACAGCACGTTTTGAGCTTAATCAGCGTTTAACGCAAAACAGCATAAAACGACAAAATTTTTGTCGCTTTTATTTATATTGCGTCTATTTGAATGATTCTAACGATCTAAAATGCTTGAAAATGCTTATTTTAAAGCAAAACAGCACGTTTTGAGCTTTTAATCTGCGTTTTAACGCGTGTAAACAGCATAAAAACGACGAATTTTTTATTATCTGTTTTTATTAATATTGCTTCTATTTGAACGATTTCAACGATCTAAAATGCTTGAAAATGCTTATTTTAGCAAAACAGCACGTTTTTGAGTTTTATTCTGCGTTTTAACGCGTAAAACAGCATAAAACGGCCGGAAATTTTATTATCTTCGGTTTTTATTTTTATTGCGTCTATTTGAACGTGATTTCAACGATATAAAATGCTTGAAATGCTTATTTTAGCAAAACAGCACGTTTTGAGCTTTAATCTGCGTTTTAACGCGTAAACAGCATAAAACGGACGAATTTTTATTATTCGTTTTATTAATATTGCGTCTATTTGAACGTTTTCAACGATCTAAAAATGCATGAAAAAATGTTTATTTTAGCAAAACAAAGCATGCTTGAGCTTTAACGTGTTTTAACGCGTAAAACAGCATAAAACGACGAATTTTTATTATTCGTTTTTTATTAATATTGCTTCATTTTGAACCATTTCCTCAAACGATCTAAAATGCTGAAAATGCTTATTTCAGCAAACAGCATCGTTTTATTTTAATCTGCGTTTTAACGCGAAACAGCATAAAACGACGAAATTTTTATTATTCGTTTTTAATAATATTGCTTCTATTTGAACACTCAACCATCTAAAATGCTTGAAAAATGCTTATTTTAGCAAAACAGCACGTTTTGAGTTTTAATCTGCGTTTTAACGCGTAAACAGCATAAAAACGACGAATTTTTTTATTATTCGTTTTTTATTAATATTGCGTCTATTTGAACGATTTCCCGCAACGATCTAAAATGCTGAAAATGCTTTCATTTTAGCAAAACAGCACGTTTTGATTTTAATCAGCGTTTAACGCGTAAAACAGCATAAAAACGACGAAATTTTATTATTCGTTTCATTAATATTGCGTCTATTTGAACGTGGATTTCAACGGATCTGCAATGCTTGAAAATGCTTATTTTAGCAAAACAGCACGTTATGAGCTTTTAATCTGCGTTTTAACGCGTAAAAACAGCATGTAAAAAACGACGAATTTTATTATCTGTTTTTATTACTATTGCTTCTATTTGAACGATTTCAACGATCTAAAATGCTTGAAAATGCTTATTTTAGCAAAACAGCACGTTTTGAGCTTTATTCTTGCGTTTTAACGCGTAAAACAGCATAAAAACGACGAAATTTTTATTATTCGTTTTTATTTTATTGCGTCTATTTGAACGATTTCAACGATCTAAAATGCTTGAAAATGCTTATTTTGTGCTAAAAAAAAAACAGCATCGTTTTGAGTTTCTTTTAATCTGCGTTTTAACGCGTAAAACAGCATAAAAAAACGACGCAATTTTATTATTCGTTTTATTAATATTATTGCTTCTATTTGAACGATTTCAACGCATCTAAAATGCTTGAAAATGCTTATTTTAGCAAAACAGCACGTTTTGCCATTCTGCGCGTTTTAACGCGTAAAAACAGCATAAAACGACGGAATTTTATTATTCGTTTTTATTTTTATTGCGTCTATTTCAACCATTTCAACGATCTAAAATGCTTGAAAATGCTTATTTTTAGCAAAAAACAGCACGTTTTGAGCTTTAATCTGCGTTATACCGCGTAAAACAGCATAAAAAACGTGACGAATTTTTATTATTCGTTTTTGGCTAATATTGCGTCTATTTGAACGTTTTCAACGATCTAAAATGCATGAAAATGCTTATTTTAGCAAAACAGCACGTTTTGAGCTTTTTAATCTGCGTTTTAACGCGTAAAACAGCATAAAAACGACAAATTTTTATTATTCCGTTTTTTATTATTAATATTGCTTCTATTTGAACGATTTCAACGATCTAAAAAATGCTTGAAAATGCTTATTTTAGCAAAACAGCACGTTTTGAGCTTTAATCTGCGTTTAACGCGTAAAACAAGGCAAAAAACGACGGTAGAAATTTTATTATTCGTTTTTATTAATATTGTTTTATTTGAACAATTTCAACCATCTAAAATGCTTGAAAATGCTTTTATTTTAGCAAAAACAGCACGTTTTGAGTTTAATCTGCGTTTTAACGCGTAAAGTACAAAAAAACGACGAATTTTTTTATTATTCGTTTTTATTAATATTGCGTCTATATTTGAACGTGATTTCAACGATCTAAAATGCTTGAAAATTGCTTATTTTAGCAAAACGGGACGTTTTTGAGTTTTAATCTGCGTTTTAACGCGTAAAACAGCATAAAACGACGAATTTTTTATTATCTTTCGTTTTTTATTAATATTGCTGCTATTTAAACGATTTCAACGATCGAAAATGCTTGAAAATGCTTATTTTAGCAAAACAGCACGTTTTGAGCTTTAATCTCGGCGTTTTAACGCGCGTAAAAACAGTACAAAAACGACACTTTTTTATTATTCGTTTTTATTAATATTGTTTCTATTTGAACGATTTCAACGATCTAAAATTCTGGAAAATGTGCTTTATTTTAGCAAAACAGCACTTTTGAAAGCTTTTAATCTGCGTTATAACGCGTAAAACAGTACAAAAACGACGAATTTTTTTTATTATTCGTTTTTATTAATATTGCGTCTATTTGAACGTGATTTCAACGATCTAAAATTCCTGAAAATGCTTATTTTAGCAAAACAGCACTTTTGAGCTTTTAATCTGCGTTATAACGCGTAAAACAGCATAAAACGACGAATTTTATTATTCGTTTTTATTAATATTGCGTCTATTTGGAACGTGATTTCAACGATCTAAAATTCGGAAAATGCTTATTTCGCGTCGTTTTGAGCTTAATCTGCGTTTTAACGCGTAAAACAGCAAAAACGTGACGAATTTTTATTATTCATTTTTATTAATATTGCTCTATTTGGAACGATTTCAACGATCTAAAATTTGGAAAATGCTTTATTTTAAGCAAAACAGCACTTTTTGAGCTTTTAATCTGCGTTGCACGCGGTAAAACAGCATAAAAAAACGACGAATTTTTTTTATTATTCGTTTTTATTAATATTGCGCCTATTTGAAACGGGGATTTCACCGATCTAAAATGCTTGAAAATGCTTATTTTAGCAAAAACAGCACGTTTTGAGTTTTAATCTGCGTTTTAACGCGTAAAACAGCATAAAAACGACGAATTTTCATTATTCGTTTTTATTAATATTGCTTCTATTTAAACGATTTCAACGATCTAAAAATGCTTGAAAATGCTTATTTTAGCAAAACAGTTAATGTTTTGAGCGCTTTATTCTGCGTTTTAACGCGTAAAACAGCATAAAGTCGACGAAACTTTATTATTCGTTTTTATTAATATTGCGTCTATTTTGAACGATTTCAACGATCTAAAATGCTTGAAAATGCTTATTTTAGCAAAAACAGTATTTGAGCTTTTAATCTGCGTTTTAACGCGTAAAACAGCATAAAAATGACGAATTTTTATTATCTGTTTTTATTAATATTGTTTCTATTTAAAACGATTTCAACGATCTAAAATGCTTGAAAATGCTTATTTTAGCAAAACACCACGTTTTAAGTTTTAAATCTGCGTTTTAACGCGTAAAACAGCATAAAAACGACGAAATTTTTATTATTCGTTTTTATTAATATTGCTTCTATTTGAAATCGATTTCAACGATCGAAAATGCTTGAAAATGCTTTATTTTAAAGCAAAACAGCACGTTTTGAGCTTTCAATCTGCGTTTAACGCGTAAAACAGCATAAAAACGACGAATTTTTATTGTTCGTTTTTATTAATATTGCGTCTATTTGAACGATTTCAACGATCTAAAAATGCTTTTGAAATGCTTATTTTAGCAAAACAGCACGTTTTGAGCTTTAATCAGCGTTTTAACGTAAAACAGCATAAAACGACGAAATTTTTATTATTCGTTTTATTTATATTGCGTCTATTTGAATGATTTCAACGATCTAAATGCTTGAAAATAAAAGTTTATTTTGTGCGCTAAAACAGCACGTTTTGTTTTAATCTGCGTTTTAACGCGTAAAACAGCATAAAAAACGACGAATTTTTTATTATTCGTTTTTATTAATATTGCTTCTATTTGAACGATTTCAACGATCTAAAATGCTTGAAAATGCTTATTTTAGCAAAACAGCACGTTTTGAGTTTTATCTCCCGCGTTTTAACGCGTAAAACAGCATAAAACGACGAAATTTTTTATTAGCCCGTTTTTATTTTTATTGCGTCTATTTGAACGATTTCAACGATATAAAAATGCTTTGAAAATGCTTATTTTAAAGCAAAACAGCACGTTTTGAGCTTTAATCTGCGTTTAACGCGTAAACAGCATAAAAACGACGAATTTTTATTATCTGTTTTTATTAATATTGGTGTCTATTTGAACGTTTTCAACGACCCAAAATGCATGAAAAATAAGCTATTTTAGCAAAAAACAGCACGTTTTGAGCTTTAATCTGCGTTTTAACGCGTAAAACAAAAGCATAAAACGACGAATTTTTTATTATTCGTTTTTATTAATATTGTTTCTATTTGAACGATTTCAACGCATCTAAAAATGCCGAAAAATGCTTTTATTTTAGCAAAAACAGCACGTTTTGAGCTTTAATCTGCGTTTTAACGCGTGTCAGCATAAAAACGACGAAATTTTTATTATTCGTTTTATTAATATTGCTTCTATTTGGAACAATCACTTCAACCATCTAAAATGCTTTGCTTATTTCAGCAAAACAGCACGTTTTGAGCTTTAATCTGCGTTTTAACGCGTAAAACAGCACAAAAAACGACGAATTTTTTATTATTCGTTTTTATTAATATTGCGGGGCCTATTTGAACGATTTCAACGATCTAAAAATGCTTGAAAAATGTTGATATTTTAAGCAAAAACAGCACGTTTTGAGCTTTAATCGCCAGTGCCAACGTAAAAATGCGCATAAAACGACGAAATTTTATTATTCGTTTTTATTAATATTGCGTCTATTTGAACGATTTCAACGATCTAAAATGCTTGAAAATGCTTATTTTTAGCAAACAGCACGTTTTGAGTTTTAATCTGCGTTTTAACGCGTAAAAACAGCATAAAACGACGAATTTTATTATTCGTTTTTATTAATATTGCTTCTATTTGAACGATTTCAACGATCTAAAATGCTTGGAAAATACTATTTTAGCAAAGCGTTAACGTTTTGAGCTTTATTCTGCGTTTTAACGCGTAAAACAGTACAAAACGACAAAATTTTTATTATTCGTTTTTATTTTTATTATGTCTATTTGAACGATTTTCAACGATCTAAAAATGCTTGAAAATGCTATTTTAGCAAAACAGCACGTTTTGAGCTTTAATCTGCGTTTTAACGCGTAAAACAGCATAAAAACGACGAATTTTTATTATTCGGTTTTTATTAATATTGCGTCTATTTGAACGTTTTCAACGATCTAAAAATGCATGAAAATGTTATTTTAGCAAAACAGCACGTTTTGAGTTTTAATCTGCGTTTTAACGCGTAAAACAGCATAAAAAGGGACGAAATTTTTATTATTCGTTTTTATTAATATTGTTTATTTGAACAATTTCAACCATCTAAATGCTTGAAAAATGCTTATTTTAGCAAAACAGCACGTTTTGAGTTTCAATCGCGTTTAACGCGTAAAACAGCATAAAAAACGACGAATTTTATTATTCGTTTTTA
This sequence comes from Dalotia coriaria, assembly GCF_025399875.1. Lineage (NCBI taxonomy): Eukaryota > Metazoa > Arthropoda > Insecta > Coleoptera > Staphylinidae > Dalotia > Dalotia coriaria. The sequence continues at coordinate 8,134 of NW_027045825.1, forward strand.
TTAATATTGCGTCTATTTGAACGATTTCAACGATCTAAAATGCTTGAAAATGCTTAATTTTAGCAAAACAGACGTTTTGAGCTTTAATCAGCGTTTTAACGCGTAAAACAGCATAAAAACCACGAAATTTTTTTTATTCGTTTTATCAATATTGCGTCTATTTGAACGATTTCAACGATCTAAAATGCTTGAAAATGCTTTTATTTTAGCAAAACAGCACGTTTTGAGCTTTAATCTGCGTTTCAACGCCTAAAACAGCTTAAATACGACGAATTTTTTATTATTCGTTTTTATTAATATTGCTTCATTTGAACGATTTCAACGATCTAAAATGCTTGAAAATGCTTATTTTAGCAAAACAGCACGTTTTGAGGGTTTAACTGCGTTTTAACGCGTAAACAGCATAAAACGACGAAATTTTTATTATTCGTTTTTATTAATATTGCGTCTATTTGAACGATTTCAACGATCTAAAATGCTTTGAAAATGCTTTATTTTAGCAAAACAGCACGTTTTGAGCTTTATTCTGCGTTTTAACGCGTATAACAGCATAAAAACGACGAAATTTTTATTATTCGTTTTTTATTTTTATTGCGTCTATTTGAACGATTTAAACGATTCAAAATGCTTGAAAATGCTTTATTTTAGCAAAACAGCACGTTTTGAGCTTTAATCTGAGTTTTAACGCTAAAACAGCATAAAAACGACGAAATTTTTATTATTCGTTTTATTAATATTGCTGCAATTTGAACGATTTCAACGATCTTAAAATGTTTGAAAATGCTTATTTTAGCAAAACAGCACGTATTGAGTTTTAATCTGCGTTTTAACGCGTAAAACAGCATAAAACGACGAATTTTTTATTGGTTTTTATTAATATTGCGTCTATTTGAACGATTTCAACGATCTAAAATGCTTGAAAATGCTTATTTTAGCAAAAACGGGACGTTTTGAGCTTTAATCTGCGTTTTAACGCGTAAAACAGCATAAAAACGACGAATTTTTATTATTCGTTTTTATTAATATTGCTGCTATTTAAACGATTTCAACGATATAAAATGCTTGAAAATGCTTTTATTTTGCAAAACAGCACGTTTTGAGCTTTAATCTGCGTTTTAACGCGTAAAACAGCATAAAAAAAACGACGAATTTTTATTATTCGTTTTTATTAATATTGCTTCTATTTGAACGATTTCAACGATTTAAAATGCTTGAAAATGCTTTTTTTAGCAAAACAGCACGTTTTGAAAACTTCAATCTGCGTTTTAACGCGTAAAACAGCATAAAAACGACGAATTTATTATTATTGGTTTTTATAATATTGCGTCTATTTGAACTGATTTCAACGATCTAAAATGCTTGAAAATGCTTATTTTAGCAAAAACGGACGTTTTGAGTTTAATCTGCGTTTTAACGCGTAAAACAGCATAAAACGACGAATTTTTATTATTCGTTTTTATTAATATTGCTGCTATTTAAACGATTTAACGATCTAAAATGCTTGAAAATGCTTATTTTAGCAAAAACAGCACGTTTTGAGTTTAATCTGCGTTTTAACGCGTAAAACAGCATAAAAACGACGAATTTTTTATTATTCGGTTTTATTAATATTGCTTCTATTTGAACGATTTCAACGATCTAAAATTCTTGAAAATGCTTATTTTAGCAAAACAGCACTTTTTGAGCTTTTAATTTTGCGTTTTAACGCGTAAAACAGCATAAAAACGACGAATTTTATTATTCGTTTTTATTAATATTGCGTCTATTTGAACGATTTCAAGATCTAAAATGCTTGAAAAATGCTTATTTTAGCAAAACAGCACGTTTTGAGCTTTAATCTGCGTTTTAACGCGTAAAAAGCATAAAAACGACGAATTTTTCATTATTCGTTTTTATTAATATTGCTTCTATTTGAACGATTTCAACGATCTAAATGCTTGAAAATGCTTATTTTAGCAAAACAGCACGTTTTGAGCTTTATTCTGCGTTTTAACGCGTAAAACAGCATAAAGTCGACGAATTTTATTATTCGTTTTTATTAATATTGCGCTATTTGAACGATTTCAACGATCGAAAATGCTTGAAAATGCTTATTTTAGCAAAACAGCAGTTTTGAGTTTTAATATGCGTTTTAACGCGTAAAACAGCATAAAAACGACAATTTTATTATTCGTTTTTATTAATATTGCTTCTATTTGAACGATTTCAACGATCTAAAATGCTTGAAAAATGCTTATTTTAGCAAAAAAAGCACATTTTGAGTTTATTTTTGCGTTTTAACGCGTAAAACAGCATAAAACGACGAAATTTTTTATTATTCGTTTTTATTTTATTGCGTCTATTTGAACGATTTCAACGATCAAAATGCTTGAAAATGCTTATTTTAGCAAAACAGCACGTTTTGAGTTTTAATTGCGTTTTAACGCGTAAAAAAAGCATAAAACGACGAATTTTTTATTATTCGTTTTTATTAATATTGCGTCTATTTGAACGTTTTCAACGATCTAAAATGCATGAAAATGCTTTATTTTAGCAAAACAGCACGTTTTGAGCTTTAATCTGCGTTTTAAAGCGTAAAACAGCATAAAAACGACGAATTTTTTATTATTCGTTTTTATTAATATTGCTCTATTTGAACGATTTCAACGATCTAAAATGCTTGAAAATGCTTATTTTAAGCAAAACAGCAGTTTTGAGCTTTTAATCTGCGTTTTAACGCGTAAAACAGCATAAAAAACGACGAATTTTTATTATTCGTTTTTATTAATATTGCGTCTATTTGAACGTTTTCAACGATCTAAAATGCATGAAAATGCTTATTTTAGCAAAACAGCACGTTTTGAGCATTAATCTGCGTTTTAACGCGTAAAACAGCATAAAACGACGAAATTTTTATTATTCGTTTTTATTAATATTGTTTATTTGAACAATTTCAACCATCTAAAATGCTTGAAAATGCTTATTTTAGCAAAACAGCACGTTTTGAGCTTTTAAACGCGTTTTAACGCGTAAAACAGCATAAAAACGACGAATTTTTATTATTCGTTTTTATTAATATTGCGTCTATTTGAACGATTTCAACGACTAAAATGCTTGAAAATGCTTATTTTAGCTAAAACGACGTTTTGAGTTTAATCTGCGTTTTAACGCGTAAAACAGCATAAAAACGACGAATTTTTATTATTCGTTTTTATTAATATTGCTGCTATTTAAACGATTTCAACGATCTAAAATGCTTGAAAATGCTTTTTTAGCAAAACAGCACGTTTTGAGTTAATCTGCGTTTTAACGCGTAAAACAGCATAAAAAAGACGAATTTTTATTATTCGTTTTATTAATATTGCGTCTATTTGAACGTTTTCAACGATCTAAAATGCATGAAAATGCTTATTTTAGCAAAACGGACGTTTTGAGCTTTAATCTGCGTTTAACGCGTAAAACAGCATAAAAACGACGAATTTTTATTATTCGTTTTTATTAATATTGCTGCTATTTAACGATTTCAACGATCTAAAATGCTTGAAAATGCTTATTTTAGCAAAACAGCACGTTTTGAGCTTTAATCTGCGTTTTAACGCGTAAAACAGCATAAAAAAGACGAATTTTTATTATTCGTTTTTATTAATATTGTTTCTATTTGAACGATTTCAACGATCTAAAATTTGAAAATGCTTATTTTAGCAAAACAGCACTTTTTTAGCTTTAATCTGCGTTTCAACGCGTAAAACAGCATAAAACGACGAATTTTTATTATTCGTTTTTATAATATTGCGTCTATTTGAACGATTTCACAAATCTAAAATGCTTTAAAATGCTTATTTTAGCAAAACAGCACGTTTTGAGCTTTAATCTGCGTTTTAACGCGTAAAACAGCATAAAACGACGAATTTTTCATTATTCGTTTTATTATTGCTTCTATTTGAACGATTTCAACGATCTAAAATGCTTGAAAATGCTTATTTAGCAAAACAGCACGTTTTGAGCTTTAATTCTGCGTTTTAACGCGTAAAACAGCATAAAGTCGACGAAACTTTTTATTATTCGTTTTTTTTAATATTGCGTCTTTGAACGATTTCAACGATCTAAAATGCTTGAAAATGCTTATTTTAGCAAAACAGACGTTTTGAGCTTTTTAAACTGCGTTTTTAAAGCGTAAAAACAGCATAAAAAAGACGAATTTTTATTATTCGTTTTTATTAATATTGCTTCTATTTAAACGATTTCAACGATCTAAAATGCTTGAAAATGCTTATTTTAGCAAAACACCACGTTTTGCTTTAATCTGCGTTTTAACGCGTAAAACAGCATAAAAAAGACGAAATTTTTATTATTCGTTTTTATTAATATTGCTTCTATTTAAACGATTTCAACGATCGAAAAAGCTTGAAAATGCTTATTTTAGCAAAACAGCACGTTTTTAGCTTTAATCTGCGTTTTAACGCGTAAAACAGCATAAAAAAGACGAATTTTTATTATTCGTTTTTATTAATATTGCGTCTATTTGAACGTTTTCAACGATCTAAAATGCATGAAAATGCTTTATTTAGCAAAACAGCACGTTTTGAGCTTTAATCTGCGTTTTAACGCGTAAAACAGCATAAAACGACGAATTTTTTATTATTCGTTTTTTTTTAATATTGCTTCTATTTGAACGATTTCAACGATCTAAAATGCTTGAAAATGCTTATTTTAGCAAAACAGCACGTTTTGAGTTTTTAAACTGCGTTTTAACGCGTAAAACAGCATAAAAACGACGAATTTTATTATTCGTTTTTATTAATATTGCGTCTATTTGAACGATTTCAACGATCTAAAATGCTTGAAAATGCTTTTTTTTTGGGAAAACAGCACGTTTTGAGCTTTAATCAGCGTTTTAACGCGTAAAACAGCATAAAACGACGAAATTTTTATTATTCGTTTTATTAATATTGCGTCTATTTGAACGATTTCAACGATCTAAAATGCTTGAAAATGCTTATTTTAGCAAAACAGCACGTTTTGAGCTTTAATCTGCGTTTTAACGCGTAAAACAGCATAAAACGACGAATTTTTATTATTCGTTTTTATTAATATTGCTTCTATTTGGAACGATTTCAACGATCTAAAATGCTTGAAAATGCTTATTTTAGCAAAACAGCACGTTTTGAGCTTTATTCTGCGTTTTAACGCGTAAAACAGCATAAAACGACGAAATTTTATTATTCGTTTTTTTTTTTTATTGCGTCTATTTGAACGATTTCAACGATCTAAAATGCTTGAAAATGCTTATTTTAACAAAACAGCACGTTTTGAGCTTTAATCTGCGTTTAACGCGTAAAACAGCATAAAACGACGAATTTTTATTATTCGTTTTTATTAAAATTGCGTCTATTTGAACGTTTTCAACGATCTAAAATGCATGAAAATGCTTATTTTAGCAAAGCGACGTTTTGAGCTTTAATCTGCGTTTAACGCGTAAAACAGCATAAAAAAAGACGATTTTTATTATTCGTTTTTATTAATATTGCTTCTATTTGAACGATTTCAACGATCTAAAATGCTTGAAAATGCTTTTTTTTAGCAAAACAGCACGTTTTGAGCTTTTTAAACTGCGTTTTAACGCGTAAAACAGCATAAAAACGACGAAATTTTTTATTTCGTTTTATTAATATTGTTTATTTGAACAATTTCAACGATCTAAAATGCTTGAAAATGCTTATTTTAGCAAAACAGCACGTTTTGAGCTTTAATCTGCGTTTAACGCGTAAAACAGCATAAAAACGACGAATTTTTTTTTATTCGTTTTTTTTTAATATTGCGTCTATTTGAACGATTTCAAGATCTAAAATGCTTGAAAAAGCTTATTTTAGCAAAAAAGAAGTTTTTAGCTTTATTCTGCGTTTTAACGCGTATAACAGCATAAAAACGACGAAATTTTTTTTTATTCGTTTTTATTTTTATTGCGTCTTTTGAACGATTTAAACGATCTAAAATGCTTGAAAATGCTTATTTTAAAAAAAGCACGTTTTGAGTTTAATCTGAGTTTTAACGCAAAACAGCATAAAACGACGAAATTTTTTTTTATTCGTTTTTTTTAATATTGCTTTAATTTGAAGATTTCAACGATCTAAAAAAGCTTGGCTTTTTTTTAGCAAAACAGCACGTTTTTAGTTCAATCTGGTTTTAACGCGTAAAAAAAGCATAAAACGAAATTTTTTTTTATTGGTTTTTATTAAATTGCGTCTATTTGAACGATTTCAACGATCTAAAATGCTTGAAAAAAGTTTTTTGCCGGGGCGTTTTGAGTTTTTAATCGGTTTTAACGCGTAAAAAAGCATAAAAAAGACGAATTTTTTTTATTCGTTTTTATTAATATTGCGATTTAAAAAAGATTTCAACGATCTAAAATGCTTGAAAATGCTTATTTTGGCAAAACAGCAGTTTTGAGTTTAATTCGTTTTAACGCGTAAAACAGATAAAAAAGACGAATTTTTTATTATTCGTTTTTTATTAATATTGTGCATTTAAACGATTTTAACGATCTAAAATGCTTGAAAAAAGCTTATTTTAGCAAAACAGCACGTTTTGACCTTTAATCTGCGTTTTAACGGAAAACAGCATAAAAACGACGAATTTTTATTATTCGGTTTTATTAAAATTTCTTTATTTGAACGATTTCAACGATCTAAAATTTTGAAAATGCTTATTTTAGCAAAAAAAAGCACTTTTGAGTTTAATCTGCGTTTTTAACGCGTAAAAGCATAAAAACGACGAATTTTTTTTTATTGTTTTTAAATATTGGGATATTTGAACGATTTCACCGATCTAAAAAGTTGAAAATGCTTATTTTAGCAAAACAGCACGTTTTGAGTTTTTAACGCGTTTTAACGCGAAAAAAGCATAAAACGACGAATTTTTCATTATTCGTTTTTATTAATATTGCTTCATTTGAACGATTTCAACGATCTAAACTGCTTGAAAATGCTTATTTTAGCAAAACAGCACGTTTTGAGTTTTATTCTGCGTTTAACGCGTAAAACAGCATAAAGTCGACGAAACTTTTTTTATTCGTTTTTTTTAATATTGGGCTATTTGAACGATTTCCCAAAGATCAAAATGCTTGAAAAAGCTTATTTTAAAAACAGTACGTTTTGAGTTTTTAAACTGCGTTTTAACGCGTAAAACAGTATTGACGAATTTTTATTATTCGTTTTTTTTAATATTGCTTCTATTTAAAAAGATTTCAACGATCTAAAATGTTAAAAAAGCTTATTTTAGCAAAACACCACGTTTTGTTTAATCTGCGTTTAACGCGAAAAAAGCATAAAAAAAGACGAAATTTTTTTTTACGTTTTTATTAATATTGCCCTATTTGAACGATTTCAACGACGAAAATGCTTGAAAAAGCTTATTTTGCAAAACAGCACGTTTTGAGTTTAATCGCGTTTTCCCTACAACAGCATAAAAACACGAATTTTTTTTTGTTCGTTTTTTTTTAATATTGCGTCTATTTGAACGATTTCCCGTCTAAAAGCTTGAAAAAAACTTATTTTTTGCAAAAAGAAGTTTTGGAAACTTTATTCTGCGTTTTGGGGTAAAACAACATAAAGTCGACGAAACTTTTTTTTTTCGTTTTTTTTAATATTGCGTCTATTTGAACGATTTCAACGATCTAAAAAAGCTTGAAAATGCTTATTTTAGCAAAACAGTACGTTTTTAGCTTTTAACCCCCGGTTTAACGCGTAAAACAGCATAAAAACGGCGAATTTTTTTTTTCGTTTTTTTTAATTTGCTTCTATTTGATCGTTTAACGATTTAAAATGCTTGAAAAAAGTTTTTGAGCAAAACGGGACGTTTTGGGTTTTTTAAACTGCGTTTTAACGCTAAAACAACATAAAAACGACGAAATTTTTATTTTTTTTGTTTTTATTTATTTCGTCTATTTTTTGGTTTCAACGATCCCAAAAAAGCTTGAAAATGCTTATTTTAGCAAAACAGCACGTAAAAAAGCATAAAAACGACGCATTTTTTTTATTCCCTTTTTTTTCAATATTGTTTTTATTTGAACGATTTCAACGTTCTAAAATGCGAAAATGCTTTTTTTTAGCAAAAAAAGCCCTTTTGAGCTTTAATCTGCGTTTTAACGCGTAAAACAGCATAAAAAAAGACGAATTTTTATTATTCGTTTTTTAAATTGCTTCTATTTGAACGATTTCAACGATCTTCTTGGAAAACTTTTTTTTAAAACAAAAAGCAAGTTTTTAGTTTTAACTGCGGTTTTTCGCGTAAAACAGCATAAAAAAAGACGAATTTTTTATTATTAAATTTTTTTTAATTTGGGCTATTTGAACGTTTTCAACGATCTAAAAACGGAAAACATTTTAAAACAAAAAAGCACGTTTTGAGCTTTAATCTGCATTTTTAAAGCGTAAAACAGCATAAAACTGACGAATTTTTATTTTTGTTTTTTTTAATTTGGGCCCCTTTTTCGTTTTAACGATCTAAAATGGGGAAAATCTTTTTTTTTAGCAAAACAGCCCTTTTGGCTTTAATCTGCGTTTTTAAAGCGTAAAACAAAACATAAAAACGACGAAATTTTTTATTATTCGTTTTTATTAATATTGCTTTATTTGAACGATTTCAACCATCTAAAATGCTTGAAAATGCTTTTTTTTTAAAACAAAACAGCACGTTTTTAGCTTTTTAAACTGCGTTTTAACCCCGTAAAAAAACATAAAACGACAATTTTTATTATTCGTTCTTTATTAATATTGCTTCTATTTGAAAAGATTTCAACGATCAAAAAAGCTTTAAAAAAGCTTATTTTAGCAAAACAGCCCTTTTTAGCTTTTTTTCTGCGTTTTAACGCGTAAAAAAGTATAAAACGACGAAAAAATTATTCGTTTTTATTAATATTTTCGTCTTTTGCACGATTTCAACGATCTAAAATGCTTGAAAATGCTTTTTTTTAGCAAAACAGCACGTTTTGAGGGTTTAATCTGCGTTTTTAACCCTAAAACAGCTTTTTAAAAAAGACGAATTTTTATTATTCGTTTTTATTAATATTCTTCTATTTAAACGATTTCAACGTCTAAAAAGTTTGAAAATGCTTTTTTGGGAAAAAAAGCCGTTTTTGGGGGTTTAATCAGCGTTTTAACGCATAAAACAGCATAAAACGACAAATTTTTTTTTATTCGTTTTTTTTAAATTTCGTCCTTTTTTGAACATTTTAACGACTACAATGCGAAAATGCTTATTTTAGCAAAACAACGTTTTTTTGCTTTAATCAGCGTTTTAACGCATAAAACAACATAAAAAAGACGAAATTTTATTCTTCGTTTTTATTAATATTGGTCTTTTGAACGTTTCAACGATCTAAAAAAGCCGAAAAGTTTTTTTTAGCAAAAAAAGGCATTTTTAGCTTTAAACTGCGTTTTTAAGCGTAAAAAAAGCATAAAAAAGACGAATTTTTTTTTATTGTTTTTTAATTTTTGCTTCTTTTGGGAAAGATTTCAACGATTTAAAATGCTTTAAAAAAGCTTTTTTAGCAAAAAAGCACGTTTTTAGTTTTTTCTGCGCTTTTAACCGGGAAAAAAACATAAAAAAGGCAATTTTTTATTATTCGTTTTTTATTAATTTGCTTCATTTGAACGATTTCAACGATCCCAAAATGCTTGAAAATGCTTATTTTAGCAAAACAGCACGTTTTGAGTTTTTAAATTGCGTTTTTAAAGCGTAAAAAAAGCATAAAACGGAATTTTTATTATTCGTTTTTTTTTAATTGTTTTTATTTGAACGGTTTTAACGATCTAAAATGCTTGAAAATGCTTATTTTACAAAAAAAGCACGTTTTTAGCTTTTAAACTGCGTTTTAACGCGTAAAAAAGCATAAAAAAGACGAATTTTTTTAAAATTTTGTTTTTTATTAATTTGCGTCTATTTGAACGTTTTAACGATCTAAAAAAGCTTGAAAAAGCTTATTTTAAAACCAAAAAAAGCACGTTTTGAGCTTTAATCTGCATTTTAAAGGGAAACAGCATAAAAAAAGACGAATTTTTTTATTCGTTTTTTTTTAATATTGCTTCTATTTGGGAAAGATTTCAACGTCTAAAACGCTTGAAAATGCTTTTTTTAAAAAACAGCACGGGGTTTTTAGCTTTAATCTGCGTTTTTAACCCTAAAACAACATAAAAAAGACGAAATTTTTATTATTTTTTTTTTATTAATATTGTTTATTTGAAAGATTTCAACCATCTAAAAAAGCTTGAAAATGTTTTTTTTAAAAACAGCACGTTTTGAGCTTTTTAAACTGGGTTTTTAACCCTAAAAAAGCATAAAAAAGGCGAATTTTTTTTTATTCGTTCTTTTTTAATATTGCTTCTATTTGAACGATTTCAACGATCTAAAATGCTTGAAAAAGCTTATTTTAACAAAACAGCACGTTTTGATTTTATTCTGCGTTTTTAACCCTAAACAACATAAAAACGACGAAATTTTTTTTATTCGTTTTTTTTAATATTGCGTCTATTTGCACGATTTTAAAACCAAAAGCCCGAAAATTTTTTAACCCCCAAAAAACGTTTCCTTTTTTTTTGCCTAAAAATTAAAAAAATTTTTTTTTATTCGTTTTTTTTTAATATTTAAACCTTTTTTAAACGATTTCCCCTTAAATTGCTTGAAAATGCTTATTTTAGCAAAACGGGACGTTTTTAGCTTTAATCAGCGTTTTTAAAGCCAGCAAAAAAACGACGAAATTTTTATTATTCGTTTTTTTATTGCGTCTATTTGAACGATTTCAACGATCTTTAAAAAGCGGAAAACATTTTAGAAAACGGCCCTTTTAAGGGTTTTAAACAGCGTTTAACGCATAAAACAACATAAAAAAGACCGAAATTTTATTCTTCGTTTTTTTTAATATTCGTCTATTTTTAACGATTTCAACGATCTAAAATGCTTGAAAATGCTTATTTTAGCAAAACAGCCGTTTGAGCTGTAATCTGCGTTTTAGCGTAAACAGCATAAAAAAGACGAATTTTTTTTTATTCGTTTTTTTTAAATTGCTTCTTTTTTGAACGATTTCCCCGATCTAAAATGCTTGAAAATGCTTTTTTTTGCAAAACGGGACGTTTGAGCTTTAATCTGCGTTTTAACGCGTAAAACAGCATAAAAATGACGAATTTTTATTATCGTTTTTATTAATATTGCTTCTATTTAAACGATTTCAACGATCTAAAATGCTTGAAAATGCTTATTTTAGCAAAACAGCACGTTTTGGTTTTAATCTGCGTTTTAACGCGTAAAACAGCAAAAAACGACGAATTTTTATTATTCGTTTTTATTAATATTGCTTCTATTTGAACGATTTCAACGATCTAAAATGCTTGAAAATGCTTTATTTTAGCAAAACAGCACGTTTTGAGCTGTAATCTGCGTTTAACGCGTAAAACAGCATAAAACGACGAATTTTTATTATTCGTTTTTATTAATATTGCGTCTATTTGAACGATTTCAACGATCTAAAATGCTTGAAAATGCTTATTTTAGCAAAACAGCACGTTTTGAGCTTTAATCAGCGTTTTAACGCATAAAAACAGTATAAAACGACGAAATTTTTATTATTCGTTTTTATTAATATTGCGTCTATTTGAACGATTTCAACGATCCAAAATGCTTGAAAATGCTTATTTTAGCAAAACACACGTTTTGAGCTTTCAATCAGCGTTTTAACGCATAAAACAGCATAAAACGACGAAATTTTTATTATTCGTTTTTATTAATATTGCGTCTATTTGCAACGATTTCAACGATCTAAAAATGCTTAAAATGCTTATTTTAGCAAAACAGCACGTTTTGAGTTTAATCGCGTTTTAACGCGTAAACAGCATAAAATGACGAATTTTTTATTATTCGTTTTTATTAATATTGCTTCTATTTAAACGATTTCAACGATCTAAAATGCTTGAAAATGCTTATTTTAGCAAAACAGCATGTTTTGAGTTTTATTCGCGTTTTAACGCGTAAAACAGCATAAAGTCGACGAAATTTTTATTATTCGTTTTTATTAATATTGCGTCTATTTGAACGATTTCAACGATCTAAAATGCTTGAAAATTTTATTTTAGCAAAACAGTACGTTTTGAGCTTTAATCTGCGTTTTAACGCGCTTAAACAACATAAAATGACGAATTTTATTATTCGTTTTTATTAATATTGCTTCTATTTAAAAAGATTTCAACGATCTAAAATGCTTCGAAAATGCTTATTTTAGCAAAACACCACGTTTTGACCTTTAATCTGCGTTTTAAGCGTTAAAACAGCATAAAAACGACGAATTTTTATTATTCGGTTTTTATTAATATTGCTTCTATTTGAACGATTTCAACGATCTAAAATTTTGAAAATGCTTATTTTAGCAAAACAGCACTTTTTGAGTTTTAATCTGCGTTTTAACGCGTAAAACAGCATAAAAACGACGAATTTTTATTATTCGTTTTTATTAATATTGCGTGTATATTTGAACGATTTCACCGATCTAAAATGCTTGAAAATGCTTATTTTAGCAAAACAGCACGTTTTGAGCTTTAATCTGCGTTTTAACGCGTAAAACAGCATAAAACGACGAATTTTTCATTATTCGTTTTTATTAATATTGCTTCTATTTGAACGATTTCAACGATCTAAACTGCTTGAAAATTTTATTTTAGCAAAACAGTACGTTTTGAGCTTTAATCTGCGTTTTTAACGCGCTTAAACAAATAAAATGACGAATTTTTATTATTCGTTTTTTATAATATTGCTTCTATTTAAAAAGATTTCAACGATCTAAAATGCTTGAAAATGCTTATTTTAGCAAAACACCACGTTTTGACCTTTTTAAACTGCGTTTTAACGGTAAAACAGCATAAAAAAGACGAATTTTATTATTCGGTTTTATTAATATTGCTTCTTTTTTGAACGATTTCAACGATCTAAAATTTTGAAAAAAGCTTTTTTTTAGCAAAACAGCACTTTTTTAGTTTTAATCTGCGTTTTAACGCGTAAAAACAGCATAAAAACGACGAATTTTTATTATTCGTTTTTATTAATATTGCGTATTTGAACGATTTCACCGATCTAAAATGCTTGAAAATGCTTATTTTAGCAAAACAGCACGTTTTGAGTTTTAATCTGCGTTTTAACGCGTAAAAAAGCATAAAAACGACGAATTTTTCATTATTCGTTTTTTATTAATATTGTTTTTATTTGGAACGATTTCAACGATCTAAACTGCCCTTTAAAAAGCTTATTTTAGCAAAACAGCACGTTTTGAGTTTATTCTGGGGTTTTAACGCGTAAAACAAACATAAAAGTCGACGAAACTTTTTTTATTCGTTTTTATTAATATTGCGTCTATTTGAACGATTTCAACGATCTAAAAATGCTTGAAAATGCTTTATTTTAGCAAAACAGTACGTTTTGAGCTTTAATCTGCGTTTTAACGCGTAAAACAGTATAAAAAAGACGAATTTTTATTATTCGTTTTATTAATATTGCTTCTATTTAAACGATTTCAACGATCTAAAATGTGAAAATGCTTATTTTTAGCAAAACACCACGTTTTGCTTTAATCTGCGTTTTAACGCGTAAAACAGCATAAAAACGACGAAATTTTTATTATTCGTTTTTATTAATATTGTTCTATTTGAACGATTTCAACGATCGAAAATGTTGAAAATGCTTATTTTAGCAAAACAGCACGTTTTGAGCTTTAATCTGCGTTTTAACGCGTAAAACAGCATAAAAAACGACCGGAATTTTTATTGTTCGTTTTTTAAATTGGTCTATTTTGAACGATTTCAACGATCTAAAAAAGCTTGAAAATGCTTATTTTAGCAAAACAGCACGTTTTGAGCTTTAATCAGCGTTTTAACGCGTAAAACAGCATAAAACGACGAAATTTTTATTATTCGTTTTTATTAATATTGCGTCTATTTGAACGATTTCAACGATCTAAAAAAGCTTGAAAATGCTTTATTTTAAGCAAAACAGCACGTTTTGAGTTTTAATCTGCGTTTTAACGCGTAAAAAAGCATAAAAAAGACGAATTGTTTATTATCTGTTTTTATTAATATTGTTTCTATTTGAACGATTTCAACGATCTAAAATGCTTGAAAAATGCTTATTTTAGCAAAACAGCACGTTTTGAGCTTTATTCTGCGTTTTAACGCGTAAAACAGCATAAAAACGACGAAATTTTTATTATTCGTTTTTATTTTTATTGCGTCTACTTGAACGATTTCAACGATCTAAAATGCTTGAAAATGCTTATTTTAGCAAAAAAAGCACGTTTTGAGCTTTAATCTGCGTTTTAACGCGTAAAACAGCATAAAAATGACGAATTTTTTTTATTCGTTTTATATTAATATTGCTTCTATTTAAACGATTTCAACGATCTAAAATGCTTGAAAATGCTTATTTTAAAACAAAACAGCACGTTTTGAGTTTTAATCTGCGTTTTAACGCGTAAAACAGCATAAAACGACGAAATTTTTATTATTCGTTTTTATTAATATTGTTTTTATTTGAACGATTTCAACGATCTAAAAATGCTTGAAAAAAGCTTATTTTAGCAAAAAAAGCACGTTTTGAGCTTTTAATCTGCGTTTTTAAAGCGTAAACAGCATAAAACGACGAATTTTTCATTATTCGTTTTTATTAATATTGCTTTCTATTTGAACGATTTCAACGGGTCTAAACTGCTTGAAAATGCTTATTTTAGCAAAAACAGCACGTTTTGAGCTTTATTCTGCGTTTTAACGCGTAAAAAAGCATAAAGCCCACGAAACTTTTATTATTCGTTTTTATTAATATTCGTCTATTTGAACGGGTTTCAACGATCTAAAATGCTTGAAAATGCTTTTTTTTAGGCAAAACAGTACGTTTTGGTTTTAATCTGCGTTTTAACGCGTAAAACAGCATAAAACGACGAATTTTTATTATTCGTTTTTATTTATTCCTTTTAACGTTTAACGATTAAAAAAATTTAAAATCTTTTTTAAAAAAACTTTTGGTTTTTCCCCTTTTTTTGCTAAAACAAAAAAAACAAAAATTTTTTTTTTTTTTAATAAAATTTTTTTTAAATTTCCCACAAAATTTAAAATTTTTTTTAAAAAATCGTTTTGACTTTAATCTGCGTTTTGCTTAAAACTAAATAAAAATTTTTTTGTTTTTTTTTTAAAAGCTTTTTTAAAATTAAAACCAAAAATTTTAAAATTTTTTTTTAAAAAAAAACCCTTTTATTTAATCTGCTTTTAAGCGTCCAAAAAAAAACGGAATTTTTTTTTTTTCGGTTTTTTAAAAAAAACCATTTAACGATTTGGTTTTTAAAATGCTTTTTTGAACGATTTGACTTTAATCGCGTTTTTTCGCGAAAACAGCATGAGTTTTTAAAAAACGTTTTAAATTTAAAAAATTTAAATTTACGTTTTAAAAATTTAAAAATATTTTACAAAAAACCCGTTTTAGCTTAATCCCCTTTTAAAAACAAAAAAAAGGGTTTTTCTTTTGTTTTTATTTAAAGCTTTAGAAAATTTCAACGTTAAAAAGGAAAAAAACATTTTAGCAAAAAAGCCTTTTAGCTTTTTTCCGTTTTAAAAACCAAGAAAACTTTTTTTTAAAAATTTGGTTTATTTCGTTTACGATTAAAAATCTTTAAAAAACTTATTTTGAAAACGACGTTTTGAAATTTTTTTTTTAACGCAAAACAGAAAAAAGCTTTTTATTTTTCGTTTTGGTTTTTCTATTTAAACGTTTAAACGATTTCCCAAAAATTATTTTAAAAAAAAACCCCTTTTTAACTTTTAAAGGTTTTCGGAAAACCAAAAAAAGGTTTTTTTAAATTTTTTTTCCCCAAAAATTTTAACATTTCAACGATCGAAAATGCGAAAAAATTTTTTAGCAAAAAAAAACCGTTTTGGAATCTGCTTTTTTAAAGCGAAAAAAATAAAAAAGACGAATTTTTTTTTTTCGTTTTTATTTAAAATTGCGTCTATTTGAACGATTTCCGATCAAAAAGCTTAAAAATTTAAAAAACCCTTTTTTTTTTAACCAAAAAAACAAAAAAAAAATTTTTTTTTTTTTTTTTTTTAAATTTTTTTTGAAAAACAAACGGAAAATTTTTTAAAAAAATTTTTAAAAAAAAAGTTTTGGCCCAACGCTTTTTAAAAAAAGTAAAAACGTTTTTTTATTGTTTTTTTTAAATTTCTTTATTTGGGAACTTTAAGCAAAAAAAATTGAAAATCCTTTTTTTGCAAAACGCAGGGGTTTTATTTTCGTTTTAAAAAAATTTTAAAAAAAGGGTTTTTTTTTTTTTTTTTAGGGGATTTTAAAACAAATTAAAAACTTTTAAAAAAAACTTTTTTTTAAAAAAAAATTTTTGGGTTTTTCGGTTTTTAATAAAACCATAAAATTTTTTTTGTTTTTTTAAAATTTTTTATTTAAAAAACGACTTTAAATTTTGGGCAAAAAAAAAAATTTTAAATTTTGTTTTGGTAAAAACCCAAAAAAGACAAAATTTTTTTCTTTTTTAAAAAGCTTTTTTAACGTTAACGCTAAAAGTTTTTTTTTTTCCCAAAAACGTTTTTTTTTAATTGCTTTTCCTAAAAAGAAAAACCAAATTTTTTTTTTTTTAAAAGCCTTTTGAAGTTTAACGTTTAAGTAAAAAGCATTTTAAAAAGCTTTTGGACTTTTCGCGTTTTCCAAACAAATTTTAAAAAAACCCAAATTTTAATTGTTTTTTTTTAAAAAATTTTGTTATTTGGTTTCGGAAACCCCGGGTTTTTTTTTTGAAAAATTTTGGGAAATGGTTTAACGTTTAAAAAAATAAAAACAAATTTTTTAACGTTTTATTAATTTGCTTTATTTTTTCGATTTAACGAAAATTTTAAAATCTTTTTTAAAAAAATTTTGAGTTTAATTTTTTAAGCAAAAAAAAAACGAAAATTTTTTTTTTCTTTTTTAATATTCGTTTTTTAAGTTTATTAAAATCAAAATGCTTTTGAAAAGCATAAAAAAAAAACAGCATTTTTTTTTTTGTTTTTTTTTTAAAAACTTTTTGAAAGATTTCAATTCTTTTTTAAAAATTTTTTTAAAAAACAGTTTTAAACTTTGGGGTTTTTTAAAAAAAAAAAGGGGTTTTTTTTTTTTTTTTTCCCCGAAAGTTTCCATTAAAAAAGTTTTTAAAAAGCTTTTTGGGGGAAAAAGCGGTTTGGTTTTTTTTGCTTTTTGCAAAACGCTAAAAAACAATTTTTAATTTTTTTTTTTAAAACGTTTTTTAAATTAAAATGGGAAAAAAATTTTTTTTGAAAACAAATTTGCTTTTAATCCCATTTTAAGCGAAAAAAGCATAAAAAACTTTTATTTTGTTTTTTATTTAAATTGCTTTTTTAACGTTTAAAATTAAAAAAACTTAAAAAAAAAACAAAACGAAATTTTATTTTAAAACGCCCTTTTAAAACTAAAAAAAGCAAAAAAGCAAAAATTTTTTTTTTCGTTTTTTTTAATTTCTTTATTTGAAATTTTTTTCCCAAAAAAATGGGAAAAAGCTTATTTTAGCAAAACAGCCTTTTATTTAAAAAGCGTTTAACGCGTAAAACAGATAAAACGCGAAATTTTATTATTCGTTTTTTATTAATATTCTTTTATTTGAAAGATTTCAACGATCTAAAATGCTTGAAAATGCTTATTTTAGCAAAACAGCACGTTTGAGCTTTAATCTGCGTTTTAACGCGTAAAACAGCATAAAACGACGAATTTTTTATTATTCGTTTTATTAATATTGCTTCTATTTGAACGATTTCAAACGATCTAAAATGCTTGAAAATGCTATTTTAGCAAAACAGCACGTTTTAGCTTTAATCTGCGTTTTAACGCGTAAAACAGCATAAAAACGACGAATTTTTATTATTAGTTTTTTATTAATATTGCGTCTATTTGAACGTTTTCAACGATCTAAAATGCTTGAAAATGCTTATTTTAGCAAAACAGCACGTTTTGAGCTTTAATCTGCATTTTAACGCGTAAAACAGCATAAAAACGACGAATTTTTTATTATTCGTTTTTATTAATATTGCTTCTATTTGAACGATTTCAACGATCTAAAAGCTTGAAAATGCTTATTTTAGCAAAACAGCACGTTTTGGTTTTAATCTGCGTTTTAACGCGTAAAACAGCATAAAACGACGAAATTTTATTATTGTTTTTATTAATATTGCTCTATTTGAACGATTTCAACCATCTAAAAATGCTTGAAAATGCTTATTTTAGCAAAACAGCACGTTTTGAGCTTTAATTCTGCGTTTTAACGCGTAAAACAGCATAAAACGACGAATTTTTATTATTCGTTCTTTATTAATATTGCTTCTATTTGAACGATTTCAACGATCTAAAATGCTTGAAAATGCTTATTTTGTCAAAACAGCACGTTTTGAGCTTTATTCTGCGTTTTAACGCGTAAAACAGCATAAAAACGACGAAATTTTTATTATTCGTTTTTATTAATATTGCGTCTTTTGACACGATTTCAACGATCTAAAATGCTTGAAAATGCTTATTTTAGCAAAACAGCACGTTTTGAGCTTTTAATTGCGTTTTAACGCGTAAAACAGCATAAAATGACGAATTTTTATTTATTCGTTTTTATTAATATTGCTTCTATTTAAACGATTTCAACGATCTAAAATGCTGAAAATGCTTATTTTAGCAAAACAGCACGTTTTGAGCTTTAATCGCGTTTTTAACGCGTAAAACAGCATAAAAAACGACGAATTTTATTATTCGTTTTTATTAATATTGCGTCTATTTGAACGATTTCAACGATCTAAAATGCTTGAAAATGCTTATTTTAGCAAAACAGCACGTTTGAGTTTAATCAGCGTTTTAACGCATAAAACAGCATAAAACGACGAAATTTTTATTCGTTTTTAATATTGCGTCTATTTGAACGATTTCAACGATCTAAAAGCTTGAAATGCTTATTTTAGCAAAACAGCACGTTTTGAGCTGTAATCGCGTTTTAACGCGTAAAACAGCATACGACAAATTTTATATTCGTTTTTATTAATATGCTTCTATTTAAAAGATTTCAACGATCTAAAATGCTTGAAAATGCTTATTTAAAAAAACACCACGTTTTGAGCTTAATCTGCGTTTTACGTAAAACAGCATAACCCTTTTTTTAATATTGCTTTAATTTAAACGATTTCAACGATCTAAAGCTTTAAAAAACTTATTTTAGCAAAACAGCAAAGTTTTGAGCTTTTTTGCGTTTTTAAAGCGAAAAACAGCATAAAAACGGCGAATTTTTTTTTATTCGTTTTGCCCTTTATTGCGCCCATTTAAAAGATTTTTAACGATCTAAAATGGGGAAAATGCTTGTTTTAGCAAAAAAAGCACGTTTTTAGCATTCCGCCCTTTTAACGCGTAAAAAAGCATAAAAAAGGCAAAATTTTTATTGCGCCCGTTTAACGATTTCAACGATCCAAAAAAAGCTTGAAAATGCTTATTTTAGCAAAACAGCACGTTTTTAGCTTTTCTGCGTTTTAACGCGTAAAAAAGGGATGGCTACATTATTCCGTTTTTATTAATATTTTCTATTTAAACGATTTCAACGATCTTTGTTTAAAAAAGCTTATTTTAGCAAAACGGGACGTGTTTAGCTTTTTAAACTGCGTTTTAACGCGTAAAAAAGCATAAAACGACGAAATTTTTTATTCGTTTTTTTATTTTTTTTGCGTCTTTTGAACGATTTTTAAAGATCCAAAAAAGCTTGGGTAATGCTTATTTTAGCAAAACAGCACGTGTTGAGCTTTTAAACTGCGTTTTAACCCTAAAACAGCATAAAAACGACAATTTTTTTTTATTCGTTTTTTTTAAATTTTTTATTTCTGGAACGATTTCAACGATCTAAAAAGCTTGAAAATGCTTTATTTTAGCAAAACAAAACACGATTTGAGCTTTAATCTGCGTTTTTTCGCGTAAAAAAGCATAAAAAAAAGGAAAAATTTTTATTATTCGTTTTTTTTAATATTGCGTCTATTTGAACGATTTCAACGATCTAAAATGCTTGAAAATGCTTATTTCAAAAAACAGCACGTTTTTGGGGGTTTATTCTGCGTTTTAAAAGCAAAACAGCATAAAACGACGAATTTTTTTTTTATTCGTTTTTTTTTTTATTGCGTCTTTTTGAACGATTTCAACGATCTAAAAAAGCTTGAAAATGCTTATTTTTGCCAGCGCTTTTTGGTTTTAATTTTTTTAAAGCGTAAAAAGCATAAAAAACGGGAAAATTTTTTTATTCGTTTTATTAATTTTTTGCGTCTTTTGAAACCCATTTCCACGGGTCTAAAATGGAAAATGTTTTTTTAGCAAAACAGCGGGTTTTGGGGTTTTTCTGCGTTTTTAACCCTAAAAAAGCCAAAAATGACGAATTTTTATTTTTCGTTTTTATTAAATTTTTTTCCCAATTTTAAAAAGATTTCCCCGATCTAAAATGCTTGAAAATGCTTATTTTTTGGGAAAACAGCACGTTTTTAGCTTTAATCTGCGTTTTAACGCGTAAAACAGCATAAAACGACGAATTTTTTTTATTCGTTTTTATTAATATTGCGTCTATTTGAACGATTTCAACGATCTAAAATGCTGAAAATTTTTTTTAAAACAGCACGTTTTGAGCTTTAATTTCGTTTTAACGCGTAAAACAGCATAAAAACGACGAATTTTTTTTATTATTTTTATTAATATTGCGTTTTTGAACGATTTCAACGATTCAAAAGCTTGAAAAAGCTTATTTTACAAAAACAGCACGTTTTGAGCTTTAATCTGCGTTTTAACGCGTAAAAAGCACATAAAAACGACGAATTTTTATTATTCGTTTTTATTAATATTGCGTCTATTTGAACAATTTCAACGATCAAAATGCTTGAAAATGCTTATTTTAGCA
Source organism: Dalotia coriaria (assembly GCF_025399875.1). Lineage (NCBI taxonomy): Eukaryota > Metazoa > Arthropoda > Insecta > Coleoptera > Staphylinidae > Dalotia > Dalotia coriaria. The sequence goes on from NW_027045825.1 coordinate 29,090, forward strand.
AAACGGCACGTTTGGGCTTTTATTCTGCGTTTTAACGTAAAACAGCATAAAACGACGAAATTTTATTATTCGTTTTTATTTTTTATTGCGTCTGTTGAACGATTTCAACGATCAAATGGCAGAAAATGCTTATTTTAGCAAAACAGCACGCTTTTGAGCTTTAATATGCGTTTTAACGCGTAAAACAGCATAAAAACGACGAAATTTTATTATTCGTTTTTATTTTTATTGCTGTTGAACGGTTCCCAACGATCCTAAATGCTTGATAATGCTTATTTTAGCAAAACAGCACGTGTTGAGCTTTAATCTGCGTTTTTAACGCGTAAACAGCATAAAACGACGAATTTTTATTATTCGTTTTTATTAATATTGCTTCTATTTGAACGATTTCAGCGATCTAAATGCTTGAAAATGCTTATTTTAGCAAAAACAGCACGATTTGAGCTTTAATCTGCGTTTTTAACGCGTAAAACAGCATAAAAACGACGAATTTTTATTATTCGTTTTTTTATTAATATTGCGTCTATTTGAACGATTTCCAACGATCTAAAAATGCTTGAAAATGCTTATTTCAGCAAAACGCGTTTTGAGCTTTATTCTGCGTTTTAACGCGTAAAACAGCATAAAACGACGAATTTTTATTATTCGTTTTATTTTATTGCGTCTATTTGAACATTTCAACGATCTAAAATGCTTGAAAATGCTTATTTTAGCAAAAGCGTTTGGGCAATCTGCGTTTTTAACGCGTAAACGGCACTTTTATGCAAAACGACGGAAATTTTTGTTATTCGTTTTTTATTAATGTGCGTCTGTTGAACGATTTCACGATCACAAAATGCTTGAAAATGCTTATTTTTAGCAAAACGGCACGGTTTGAGCTTTTATGCGTTTTTAGCGCGTAAAACAGCCTAAAATGACGAATTTTTTGTTATTCGTTTTTATTAATATTGCTTCAATTTAAACGTTTCAGCGATCTAAAATGGCAGAAATGCTTATTTTTATGGCAAAACAGCACGTTGCAGGCTTTTAATCTGCGTTTAACGCGTAAAACAGCATAAAAACGACGAATTTTTATTATTCGTTTTTATTAATATTGCGTCTATTTGAACGATTTCAGCGATCTAAAATGCTTGAAAATGCTTGTTTTGTAAAGCACGTTTTGAGCTTTATTCTGCGTTTACCAACGCGTAAACGCTTATAAAAACGACAAAATTTTATTGCGTCTGTTGAACGTTCAACGATCTCAAAATGCTTGAAAATGCTTATTTTAGCAAAACAGCGCGTTTTTGAGCTTTTAATCTGCGTTTTAACGCGTAAAACAGCATAAAAGGACAATTTTTTTTATTATTCGTTTTATTAATATTGCTTCTGTTAAACGATTTCAACGATCTAAAATGCTTGAAAATGCTATTTTAGCAAAACAGCACGTTTTTGAGCTTTTAATCTGCGTTTTAACGCGTAAAACAGCATAAAAACGACGAAATTTTTTATTGATGCGTTTTTATTAATATTTGAAAGCTACTATTTGAACGATTTCAACGATCTAAAATGCTTGAAATGCCATTTAGCAAAACAGCACGTTTGATCTGTATCCTGCGTTTTAACGCGTAAAACAGCATAAAACGACGAATTTTTATTATTTGTTTTTATTAATATTGCGTCTATTTGAACGTTTCAACGTCTAAAATGCTTGAAAATGTATTTTAGCAAAACAGCGCGTTTTGAGCTTTAATCTGCGTTTTAACGCGTAAACAGCATAAAACGACGAATTTTTGGTATTGCGTTTTTTATTAATATTGCGTCTATTTGAACGATTTCAGCGATCACAAATGCTTGAAAATGCTTATTTTAGCAAAACAGCACGTTTTGAGCTTTATTCTGCGTTTTTAACGCGTAAACAGCATAAAACAGCGAAATTTTTATTATTCGTTTTTTATTTTTATTGCGTCTATTTGAACGATTTCAACGATCTAAAATGCTTGAAAATGCTTATTTTAGCAAAACAGCGTTTGAGCTTTAATCTGCGTTTAACGCGTAAAACAGCATAAAACGACGGGTATTTTTATTATTCGTTTTATTAATATTGCTTCTATTTGAACGATTTCAACGATCTAAATGCTTGAAAATGCTTATTTTAGCAAAACAGCACGTTTGAGTACAATGCGTTTTAACGTAAAACAGCATAAAACGACGGTACATTATTCGTTTTTTTTTATTAATATTGCGTCTATTTGAACGATTCCAGCGATCTAAAATGCTTGAAAATGTATTTTAGCAGCAAAACAGCGTTTGAGTTTTAATCTGCGTTTTTAACGCGTAAAACAACATAAAACGAATTTTTTATTATTCGTTTTTTATTAATGGCCAACTTCGAACGATTTCAACGATCTAAAATGCTTGAAAATGCTTATTTTAGCAAAACAGCACGTTTGAGGTAATCTGCGCAACGCGTAAAACAGCATAAAAACGACAATTTTTATTATTCGTTTTATTAATGTTAACTATTTGAACGATTTCAACGATCTAAAATGGCAAAAAAATGCTTATTTTGGCAAACGGCGCGTTTTGAGGCTTTGATGTTGCGTTTAACGCGTAAAACAGCATAAAACGACGAATTTTTATTATTCGTTTTTATTAATATTGCTTCTATTTGAACGATTTCCAGCGATAAAATGCTTGAAAATGCTTATTTTAGCAAAACAGCACGTTTTGAGCTTTAATCTGCGTTTTAACGCGTAAAACAGCATAAAACGGCAATTTTTATTATTCGTTTTTATTAATATTGCTTCAATTTGAACGATTTCAACGATCTAAAATGCTTGAAAATGCTATTTTAGCAAAACAGCACGTTTTTGAGCTTGTCTGCGTTTTAACGCGTAAAACAGCATAAAACGACGGGTACATTATTCGTTTTTATTATGTGTTTTCTATTTGAACGATTTCAGCTATCACAAATGCTTGAAAATGCTTATTTTAGCAAGCAGCACGTTTTGAGCTTTATTCTGCGTTTTAACGTAAACAGCATAAAACGACGAAATTTTATTATTCGTTTTTTATTAATATTGCTTCTATTTAAGCGATTTCAACGATCTAAAATGCTTGAAAATGTATTTAGCAAAACAGCACGTTTGGGCTTTAATCTGCGTTTAACGCCTAAAACAGCATAAAACGGCAATTTTTTATTATTCGTTTTTATTAATATTGCTTCTATTTGAACGATTTCAACGATCTAAAATGCTTAAGAAAATGCTTATTTTAGCAGCAATAAAAACAGCACGTTTTTGAGCTAATCTGCGTTTAACGCGTAAAACAGCATACAAAACGACGAATTTTTTATTATTCGTTTTTATTAATGTGCGCCTATTTGAACGATTCCAACGATCTAGAATGCTCGAAAATTCTTATTTTCTTAAAACAGCACGTTTGAGCTTTAATCTGTACAACGCGTAAAACAACATAAAAACGACGAAGTTTTTATTATTCGTTTTTATTAATATTGCGTCTATTTGAACGATTTCAACGATTTAAAATGCTTAGTATTTATTTACAGCAAAACAGCGCGTTTTGAGCGCATTCTGCGTTTTAACGCGTAAAACAGCAAAACGACAAATTTTATTATTCGTTTTTATTTTATTGCGTCTATTTACGAACGATTTCAACGATCTAAAATTCTTGAAAATGATTATTTTAGCAAAACAACTCATTTTGAGCTTTAATCTGCGTTTTAACGCGTAAAACAGCATAAAACGACGAATTACATTATTCGTTTTTTATTAATATTGCTTCTGTTGAACGATTTTAACGATCAAATGCTTGAAAATGCTTATTTTGTAAACCAGCACGTTTTTGAGCTGTAATCTGCGTTTTAACGCGTAAAACAGCACTTTATAAAAACGACGAATTTTTATTATTCGTTTTTATTAATATTGCGTCTGTTGAACGATTTCAACGATCTAAAATGCTTGAAAATGTATTTTAGCAAAACAGCGTTTTGAGCTTTTGATCTGCGTTTTAACTTGCGTAAAACAGCATAAAACGACGAATTTTTTATTATTCGTTTTTTTTTATTAATATTTAACGTCTATTTGAACGATTTCCAACGTCTAAAATGCTTGAAAATGCTTGTTTATAAAACTTAGCACGTTTTGAGCTTTATTCTGCATTTTAACGCGTAAACAGCATAAAACGACAAAATTTTGATATTCGTTTTTATTTTGGTACGTCTGTTGAACGGTTCAACGATCCTGCGTGCTTGAAAATGCTTATTTTTAGCAAACAGCGCGTTTTGAACTTTAATCTGCACGTTTTAACGCGTAAACAGCATAAAAGGACGAATTTTTATTATTCGTTTTTATTAATATTGCTTCTATTTAAACGATTTCAACGATCTAAAAATGCTTGAAAATGCTTATTTTAGCAAAACAGCACGTTTTGAGCTTTAATCTGCGTTTTCGCGTAAAACAGCATAAAACGACGAAATTTTTATTATTCGTTTTTTATTAATATTGCTTCTATTTGAAGACGATTTCAACGATCTGCGTGCTTGAAAATGCTTATTTTAGCAAACAGCACATTTGACTGTAATCTGCGTTTTAACGCGTAAAACAGCATAAAAACGACGAATTTTTATTATTTGTTTTATTAATATTGCGTCTGTTTGAACGATTTCAACGATCGTCTTGAAAATACTTATTTTTAGCAAAACAGCACGTTTTGGTAATCTGCGTTTTAACGCGTAAAACAGCATAAAAACGACGATTTTTATTATTCGTTTTTTATTATGTGCGTCTATTTGAACGATTTCAACGATCTAAAATGCTTGAAAATGCTTATTTTAGCAAAACAGCACGTTTGAGCTTTATTCTGCGTTTTAACGCGTAAAACAGCATAAAAACGACCAATTTTATTATTCATTTTATTTTTATTGCGTCTATTTGAACGATTTCAACGATCTAAAATGCTTGAAAATGCTTATTTTAGCAAAACAGCACGTTTTGAGCTTTAATCTGCGTCTTAACGCGTAAAACAGCATAAAACGACGAATTTTTATTATTCGTTTTATTAATATTGCTATTTGAACGATTTCCAACGATCTAAAATGCTTGAAAATACTTATTTTAGCAAACCAGCACGTTTTGGGCACAATCTGCGTTTTAACGCGTAAAACAACATAAAAACGACGAAATTTTATTATTCGTTTTTTATTAATATTGCGTCTATTTAGGCGTTTAACGATCTAAATGCTTGAAAATGCTTATTTTAGCAAAACAGCGTTTTGAGTTTTAGTCACCTGCGTTTTAACGCGTAAAACAACGCAAACGACAATTTTATTATTCGTTTTATTAATATTGCTTCTATTTGAACGATTTCCAACGATCTAAATGCTTGAAAATACTTATTTTAGCAAAACAGCACGTTTTGAGCTTTAATCTGCGTTTTAACGCGTAAACAGCATAAAACGACGAATTTTTTATTATTCGTTTTTATTAATGTAGCTTCTATTTGAACGATTTCAACGATCTAAAATGTTGAAAATGCTTATTTTAGCAAAACAGCACGTTTTGAGCTTTAATCTGCGTTTTTAACGCGTAAAACAGCTTATAAAAACGACGAATTTGCACATTATTCGTTTTTATTAATGTTAGCTAATTTGAACGATTTCAACGATCTAAAATGTGAAAATGCTTATTTTAGCAAAACAGCACGTTTTGAGCTTTAATCTGCGTTTAACGCGTAAAACAGCATAAAAACGACAATTTTTTTATTATTCATTTTTTATTAATATTGTTTTCTATTTGAACGATTTCAACTATCTAAAATGCTTGAAAATGCTTATTTTTAGCAAAACAGCACGTTTTGAGCTTTATTCTGCGTTTTTAACGCGTAAAACAGCATAAAAACGACGAAATTTTTATTATTCGTTTTTATTAATATTTGCTTCTATTTAAACGATTTCCAGCGATCTAAAATGCTTGAAAATGCTTATTTTAGCAAAACAGCACGTTTTGAGCTTTAATCTGCGTTTAACGCCTAAAACAGCATAAAACGACGATTTTTTTATTATTCGTTTTATTAATATTAGCTTCTATTTGAACGATTTCCAGCGATCTAAATGCTTGAAAATACTTATTTAGCAAAACAGCACGTTTTGAGCTTTTAATCTGCGTTTAACGCGTAAAACAGCATAAAACGACGAATTTACATTATTCGTTTTTATTAATATTGCGCCTGTTGAACGATTTCAACGATCTAGAATGCTCGAAATTATTTTAGCAAAACAGCGTTTTGACTTTAATCTGCGCAACGCGTAAAACAGCTTATAAAAAAAAGACGAATTTTTATTCGTTTTTATTAATATTGCTTCTATTTGAACGATTTGTGATCTAAAATGCTTGAAAATGCTTATTTTTAGCAAAACAGCACGTTTTGAGGCACAATCTGCGTTTTTAACGCGTAAACAGCATAAAACGACGAATTTTTATTATTCGTTTTTTATTAATATTCTTCAATTTGAACGATTTCAACGTCTAAAATGCTTGAAAATGCTTATTTTAGCAAACAGCGCGATTTTGAGCTTTATTCTGCGTTTTAACGCGTAAACAGCAAAACGACGAAATTTTTATTATTCGTTTTGTGTATTTGCTTCTATTTAAACGATTTCAGCAGTCTAAAATGCTTGAAAATGCTTATTTTAGCAAAACAGCACGTTTGAGCTTTAATCTGCGTTTTAACACACAAAACAGCATAAAAACGACGAATTTTTTATTATTCGTTTTATTAATGCCTTTATTTGAACGATTTCAGCAGTCTAAAATGCTTGAAAAGCCTTTATTTTTAGCAAAACAGCACGTTTTGGAGCTTTTAATCTGCGTTTTAACGCGTAAAACAGCATAAACGATTTTTATTATTCGTTTTATTAATATTGCGCACGCTATTGAGGCGATTTCAACGATCTAGAATGCTCAGAAAAATGCTTATTTTAGCAAAACAGCGTGCGAGGCTTTTAATCTGCGTTTTTAACGCGTAAAACAGCATAAAACGACAGTTTTATTATTCGTTTTCTTTATTAATATTGCGTCCTGTTATTTGAACGATTTCAGCGATTTAAAATGGCGAAAATGCTTATTTTTAGCAAAACAGCACGTTTTGGGCTTTGTTCACGCGTTTTAACGTAAAGCAGCATAAAACGACAAAATTTTTATTATTCGTTTTTTTTTATTTTTATTGCGTCTGTTGAACGATTTCAGCGATCACAAAATTCTTGAAAATGATTATTTGTAAAACAACTCATTTTGAGCTTTAATCTGCGCACGTTTTAACGTAAAACAGCATAAAACGACGGGTACTTATTATTCGTTTTTTATTAATATTGCGTCCATTTGGAACGATTTCAACGATCTAAAATCTTGAAAATGCTTGTTTTAGCAAAACAGCGTTTTGAGCTTTATTCTGCGATTTTAACGCGTAAAACAACATAAAAACGACAAAATTTTTATTATTCGTTTATTTTATTGCGTCTATTTGAACGATTTCAACGATCTAAAATGCTTGAAAATGCTTATTTAGCAAAACAGCACGTTTTTAGGGTTTTATTCTGCGTTTTAACGCGTAAAACAGCATAAAACGACAGAATTTTATTATTCGTTTTATTTTTATTGCGTCTATTTGAACGATTTCACGATCTAAAATGCTTGAAAATGCTTATTTTAGCAAAACAGCCGTTTTGAGCTTTAATCTGCGTCTTAACGCGTAAAACAGCATAAAACGACGAATTTTTTTTTATTCGTTTTTATTAATTTGCTTCTATTTGAACGATTTCAACGATCTAAAATGCTTGAAAATGCTTATTTTAGCAAAACAGCACGTTTTTAGCTTTAAACTGCGTTTTAACGCGTAAAACAACATAAAACGACGAAATTTTTATTATTCGTTTTTATTAATATTGCGTCTATTTGAACGATTTCAACGATCTAAAATGCTTGAAAATGCTTATTTTAGCAAAACAGCCCTTTTGAGCTTAATCTGCGTTTTTAAAGCGTAAAACAGCATAAAACGACGAAATTTTATTATTCGTTTTTTTTAATATTGCGTCTATTTGAACGATTTCAACGATCAAATGCTTGAAAATGCTTATTTTAGCAAAACAGCACGTTTTGAGTTTTAATCTGCGTTTTAACGCGTAAAACAGCATAAAACGACGAATTTTTATTATTCGTTTTTATTAATATTGCGTCTATTTGAACGATTTCAACGATCTAAAATGCTTGAAAATGCATTTTAGCAAAACAGCACGTTTGAGCTTTAATCTGCGTTTTAACGCGTAAAACAGCATAAAACGACAATTTTTATTATTCGTTTTTATTAATAGCCTATTTAAACGAATTTTTAACGTTAAAATTTTAAATCTTATTTGAACGATTTTTAGTTTAATGCGTTAAGCGTAAAGCAAAAACGACGTTTACTTTTTTCGTTTTTTAAAGCTTTAGAACGATTTAACGACAAAATTTAAATTCTTTTTAAAAAGCCGTTTTGAGTTTAACGCTTTAAGCTAAAAAGCATTTAAAAACAAAAATTTTGGTTTTTTAAAATTTTCGTTTAATAAAAAGATTTAAAAAGACAAATTTAAAATTCTTTTTTTAAAAACTTTACTTTAACCCTTTTAACGGTAAAAGCTTAAAAGCTTTTTTATTTCGTTTTTTTTAATGCTTTTATTTTAAAAGATTTCAAAAACAAAATTTTTAAATTCTTATTTTAACCCAAAAAAGCACGTTTTGGGGCTTTAATCTGCGTTTTTTAACCCTAAAAAAAACAAAACGACGAATTTTTTTTTATTCGTTTTTTTAATATTGCTTCTATTTGAAACGATTTCAACGCAAAAATTCCCGAAAATGATTATTTTAGCAAAACAGCACGTTTGAGCTTTTTAAACCCGCGTTTTAACGCGTAAAACAGCATAAAAAAGACGAATTTTTTTTTATTCGTTTTTATTAATATTTGCCCTTTTTTTGGGGAAAGATTTTAACGATCAAAAATGTTTAAAATGCTTATTTTAGCAAAACAGCACGTTTTGAGGGTTTTCCCGCGTTTTAACGCGTAAAAAGGGATAAAACGACGAATTTTTATTATTCGTTTTTTTTTTTTAAAGCGTCTTTTGAACGATTTCAACGATCTAAAAAAGCTTGAAAATGCTTATTTTTGCAAAACAACACGTTTTTTAGGGTTTATTCTGCGTTTTAACGCCCTAAAACCAAGGCAATAAAAAAGAAAAGAAATTTTTATTATTCGTTTTTTTTTTTTTCTCTATTTGAACGATTTCCGTCAAAATGCTTGAAAATGCTTATTTTAGCAAAACGGGACGTTTTTAGCTTTAATCTGCGTTTTAAGCGTAAAACAGCATAAAACGACAAAAATTTTTTTATTGTTTTTATTTTCTTTTTTTGAACGGTTTTAACGATCTAAAAAGCCGAAAATGCTTATTTTAAACAAAACAGCACGTTTTTAGTTTTTAAACTGCGTTTTTTCGCGTAAAACAACATAAAAAAGACGAAATTTTTTTTTATTCGTTTTTTTAATTTGCTTTTATTTGAACGGTTTTAGCTTTTATCTAAAAAAGCTTGAAAATGGGTTATTTTTTGCAAAACAGCACGTTTTGAGTTTTTAAACTGCGTTTTAACGCGTAAAACAGCATAAAACGACGAATTTTTTTTTATTCGTTTTTTTTTAATTAGCTTCTATTTGAACGGTTTTAACGATCCCAAAATGCTTGAAAATGCTTATTTTTAAACAAAAAGCACGTTTTTAGCTTTTTAAACTGCGTTTTTTAACCCTAAAACAACATAAAAAAGGAAAAAATTTTTTTTTATTCGTTTTTTTTTTAATAATTTCTTTTATTTGAACGATTTCAACGTCTAAAAAGTTAAAAAGTTTTTTTAGCAAAACAGCACGTTTTGGGGGTTTAATCTGCGTTTTTAACCCTAAAACAACATAAAAAAGACGAATTTTTAAATTTTTCGTTTTTTTTAATTTGCTTAAATTTTAACGATTTCAACGATTAAAAAGCTTTTAAAATGCTTATTTTTTTAAAACAGCACGTTTTTAGCTTTTTAAAACCCCCCCTTTTAACGCGTAAAACAGCATAAAAAAGACGGGAAATTTTTTTTATTCGTTTTTATTTTAAAATTGCTTCATTTTAACGATTTTTAACGATCAAAATGCTTGAAAATGCTTATTTTTAGCAAAACAGCACGTTTTGAGCTTTTTTTCTGCGTTTTAACGCGTAAAACAGCATAAAACGACGAATTTTTTATTTTCGTTTTTTTAATTTTTGGGTTCTTTAAAAGATTTCAACGATCTAAAATGCTTGAAAATGCTTATTTTTGCAAAAAAACACGTTTTTAGCTTTTTTTCTGCGTTTTAACGCCTAAAACCGCATAAAACGACGGGGAATTTTTTTTATTCGTTTTTTTTTAATTTGCTTCTATTTAAAAGATTTCAACGATCTAAAATGCTTGAAAATGCTTATTTTAGCAAAAAAGCACGTTTGAGCTTTAATCTGCGTTTAACGTGTAAAAAGCATAAAAACGACGATTTTTTTATTCGTTTTTTATTAATATTCGTCTATTTGAACGTTTCAACGATCTAAAATGCTTGAAAATGCTTTTTTTTAGCAAAACAGCTACGTTTTGAGTTTAATCTGCGTTTTAACGCGTAAAACAGTATAAAAACGACGAATTTTTTATTATTCGTTTTTTATTAATATTCTTCTATTTGAACGATTTCAACGATCTAAAATTCTTAAAATGATTATTTTAGCAAAACAACTATTTTGAGCTTTAATCTGCGTTTTAACGCGTAAAACAGCATAAAACACGAAGCTTTTATTATTCGTTTTTATTAATATTGCTTCTATTTGAACGATTTCAACGATCTAAAATGCTTGAAAATGCTTATTTTGCAAAACAGCACGTTTTGAGCTTTAATCTGCGTTTTTAACGTAAAACGCATAAAAGAGATTTTTATTCGTTTTTAATAATAAGTTCTATTTGAACGATTTTAACGATCTAAAATGCTTGAAAATGCTTATTTTAGCAAAAGCACGTTTGAGTTTAATCTGCGTTTTAACGCGTAAAACAGCATAAAAACGACGAAATTTTATTATCGTTTTATTAATATTGCGTCTATTTGAACGATTTCAACGATCTAAAATGCTTGAAAATGCTTATTTTAACAAAACAGCACGTTTTGAGCTTTTTAAACTGCGTTTTAACGCGTAAAACAGCATAAAACGACGAATTTTTTATTATTCGTTTTTATTAATATTGCTTCTATTTGAACGATTTCAACGATCTAAAATGCTTGAAAATGCTTATTTTTAGCAAAACAGCACGTTTTGAGCTTTAATCTGCGTTTTAACGCGTAAAACAGCATAAAAACGACGAAATTTTTATTATTCGTTTTTATTAATATTGCGTCTATTTGAACGATTTCAACGATCTAAAATGCTTGAAAATGCTTATTTTAGCAAAACAGCACGTTTTGAGCTTTAATCTGCGTCTTAACGCGTAAAACAGCATAAAACGACGAATTTTTATATTCGTTTTTATTAATATTGCTTCTATTTGAACGATTTCAACGATCTAAAATGCTTGAAAATGCTTATTTTAGCAAAGCAGCACGTTTTGAGCTTTAATCTGCGTTTTAACGCGTAAAACAGCATAAAACGACGAATTTTTATTATTCGTTTTTATTAATATTGCTCTATTTGAACGATTTCAACGATCTAAAATGCTTGAAAATGCTTATTTTAGCAAAACAGCACGTTTTGAGTTTAATCTGCGTTTTAACGCGTAAAACAGCATAAAACGACGAATTTTATTATTCGTTTTTATTAATATTGCGTCTATTTGAACGATTTCAACGATCTAAAATGCTTGAAAATGCTTATTTTAGCAAAACAGCACGTTTTGAGCTTTAATCTGCGTTTTAACGCGTAAAACAGCATAAAACGACGAATTTTTTATTCGTTTTTTATTAATATTGCTCTATTTGAACGATTTCAACGATCTAAAATGCTTGAAAATGCTTATTTTAGCAAAACAGCACGTTTGAGCTTTAATCTGCGTTTTAACGCGTAAAACAGCATAAAACGACGAAATTTTTAATTCGTTTTTATTAATATTGCGTCTATTTGAAAAGATTTCAACGATTTTAAAATGCTTGAAAATGCTTATTTTAGCAAAACAGCCTTTTGAGTTTAATCTGCGTTTTAACGCGTAACTAAAGCATAAAACGACGAATTTTTATTATTCGTTTTTATTAATATTGCTTCTATTTTGAACGATTTAACAAACGATCTAAAATGCTTGAAAATGCTTATTTTAGCAAAACAGCACGTTTTGAGCTTTAATCTGCGTTTTAACGCGTAAAACAGCATAAAAACGACTTATTTTTTATTATTCGTTTTTATTAATTATTGCTCTATTTGAACGATTTCAACGATCTAAAATGCTTGAAAATGCTTATTTTAGCAAAACAGCACGTTTTGAGTTTTAATCTGCGTTTTAACGCGTAAAACAGCATAAAAACGACGAATTTTTATTATTCGTTTTTATTAATATTGCGTCTATTTGAACGATTTCAACGATCTAAAAGCTTTGAAAATGCTTATTTTAGCAAAACAGCCCTTTTTGAGCTTTAATTGCGTTTTAACGCGTAAAAACAGAATAAAACGACGAATTTTTTATTATTCGTTTATTAATATTGCTTCTATTTGAACGATTTCAAGATCTAATTGCTTGAAAAAAGCTTAAAGCTTGAAAATGCTTATTTTAGCAAAACAGCACGTTTTGAGCTTTAATCTGCGTTTTAACGTTAAAATGCATAAAAACGACTATTTTTATTATTCGTTTTTATAATATGCTCTATTTGAACGATTTCAACGATCTAAAATGCTTGAAAATGCTTATTTTAGCAAAACAGATGTTTTGAGCTTTTAATCTGCGTTTAGCGTAAACAGCATAAACGACGAATTTTGTATTATTCGTTTTTATTAATATTCGTCTATTTGACGATTTTCAACGATCTAAAATGCTTGAAAATGCTTATTTTAGCAAAACAGCCCTTTTTGAGTTTTAATCTGCGTTTTAACGCGTAAAACAAGCATAAAACTGACGAATTTTTATTATTCGTTTTTATTAATATTGCGTCTATTTGAACGATTTCAAACTAAGTCTTAAAAATGTTTAAAAGCTTGAAAATGCTTATTTTGCAAAACAGCACGTTTTGAGCTTTAATCTGCGTTTTAACGCGTAAAACAGCATAACACGAATTTTTATTATTCGTTTTTATTAAATACTGCTCTATTTGAACGATTTCAACGATCTAAATGCTTTGAAAATGCTTATTTAGCAAAACAGCACGTTTTGAGTTTAATCTGCGTTTTAACGCGTAAAACAGCATAAAACTGACGAAATTTTTATTATGTTTTTATTATATTCGTCTATTTGAACGATTTCAACGATCTAAAATGCTTGAAAATGCTTATTTTAGCAAAACAGCACGTTTTGAGCTTTAATCTGCGTTTTAACGCGTAAAACAGCATAAAACGAAGAATTTTTATTATTGCTTTTATTAATATTGCGTCTATTTGAACATTTCAACGATCTAAAATGCTTGAAAATGCTTATTTTAGCAAAACAGCACGTTTTGAGTTTTAATCTGCGTTTTAACGCGTAAAACAGCATAAAACGACGAAATTTTTATTATTCGTTTTTATTAATATTGCTCTATTTGAACGATTTCAACGATCTAAAATGCTTGAAAATGCTTATTTTAGCAAAACAGCACGTTTTGAGCTTTAATCTGCGTTTAACGCGTAAAACAGCATAAAACGACGAATATTTTATTATTTGTTTTTTATTAATATGCGTCTATTTGAACGATTTCAACGATCTAAAATGCTTGAAAATCTTATTTTAGCAAAACAGCACGTTTTGAGCTTTAATCTGCGTTTTAACGTAAAACAAGATAAAAACGAAGAATTTTTTATTATTCGTTTTTATTAATATGCGTCTATTTGAAGATTTCAACGATCTAAAATGCTTGAAAATGCTTATTTAACAAAACAGCACGTTTTGAGCTTTAATTTTGCGTTTTAACGCGTAAAACACATTAAAACGACAAATTTTTATTATTCGTTTTTATTAATATTGCTACTATTTGAACGATTTCAACGATCTAAAATGCTTGAAAATGCTTATTTTAGCAAAACAGCACGTTTTGAGTTAATCTGCGTTTTAAGCGCGAAAACAGCATAAAACGACGAAATTTTTATTATTCGTTTTTATTAATATTGCGTTATTTGAACGATTTAACGATCAAAATGCTTGAAAATTTTATTATTTTAGCAAAACAGCACGTTTTGAGCTTTAATCTGCGTTTAACGCGTAAAACAGCATAAAAACGACGAATTTTTATTATTCGTTTTTATTAATATTGCTTCTATTTGAACAATTTCAACGATCTAAAATGCTTGAAAATGCTTATTTTAGCAAAACAGCTTCGTTTTGAAGCTTTAATCTGCGTTTTAACGCGTAAACAGCATAAAACGACAATTTTTATTATTCGTTTTTATTAATATTGCTTCTATTTGAACGATTTCAACGATTAAAATGCTTGAAAATGCTTATTTTAGCAAAACAGCAGTTTTGAGCTTTAATCTGCGTTTTAACGCGTAAAACAGCATAAAAACGACGAATTTATTATTCGTTTTTATTAATATTGCGCTATTGAACGATTTCAACGATCTAAAAATGCTTGAAAATTTATTTTAGCTAAAACAGCAACGTTTTGAGCTTTAATCTGCGTTTTAACGGTAAAACAGCAAAAAAACGACGAATTTTTATTATTCGTTTTTATTAATATGTTCGTTTTGAACGATTTCAACGATCTATAATGCTTGAAAATGTTATTTTAGCAAAACAGCACGTTTTGAGCTTTAATCTGCGTTTAACGCGTAAAACAGCATAAAAACGACGATTTTTAATTATTCGTTTTTATTAATATTGCTTCATTTGAACGATTTCAACGATATAAAATGCTTGAAAATGCTTATTTTAGCAAAACAGCACGTTTTGAGCTTTAATCTGCGTTTTAACGCGTAAAACAGCATAAAACGACGATTTTTTATTATTCGTTTTTATTAATATTGCTTCTATTTGAACGATTTCAACGATCTAAAATGCTTGAAAATGCTTATTTTAGCAAAACAGCACGTTTTGAGCTTTAATCTGCGTTTTAACGCGTAAAACAGCATAAAAAAGACGATTTTTTTATTATTCGTTTTTATTAATATTGCTTCTATTTGAACGATTTCAACGATCTAAAATGCTTAAAAATGCTTATTTTCGCTAAAACAACACGTTTTGAGCTTTAATTTGCGTTTTAACGCGTAAAACAGCATAAAACGACGAATTTTTATTATTTGTTTTTATTAATATTGCTTCTATTTGAACGATTTCAACGATCTAAAATGCTTAAAATGCTTATTTTCGCAAAACACACGTTTTGAGCTTTAATTTGCGTTTTAACGCGTAAAACACCATAAAACGACGAATTTTTTATTATTTGTTTTTATTAATATTGCTTCTATTTGAACGATTTCAACGATCTAAAAATGCTTGAAAATGCTTATTTTAGCAAAACAGCACGTTTTGAGCTTTAATCTGCGTTTTAACGCGTAAAACAGCATAAAACGACGATTTTATTATTTGTTTTTATTAATATTGCTTCTATTTGAACGATTTCAACAATCTAAAATGCTTGAAAATGCTTATTTTAGCAAAACAGCACGTTTTGAGCTTTAATCTGCGTTTTAACGCGTAAAACAGCATAAAAACGACGAATTTTATTATTCGTTTTCATTAATATTGTCGTCTATTTGAACGATTTCAACGATCTAAAATGCTTGAAAATGCTTTATTTTAGCAAAACAGCACGTTTTGAGCTTTAATCTGCGTTTTAACGCGTAAACAGCATAAAAACGACGAATTTTTATTATTCGTTTTTATTAATATTGCTTCTATTTGAACGATTTCAACGATCTAAAATGCTTGAAAATGCTTATTTTAGCAAAACAGCACGTTTTGAGCTTTAATCTGCGTTTTAACGCGTAAAACAGCATAAAAACGATGAAATATTTATTATTCGTTTTTATTAATATTGCTTCTATTTGAACGATTTCAACGATCTAAAATGCTTGAAAATGCTTATTTTTAGCAAAACAGCACGTTTTGAGCTTTTAATCTGCGTTTTAACTCGTAAAACAGCATAAAAACGACGAATTTTTTATTATTCGTTTTCTATTATATTGCTTCTATTTGAACGATTTCAACGATCTAAAATACTTGAAAATGCTTATTTTAGCAAAACAGCACGTTTTGAGCTTTAATCTGCGTTTTAACGCGTCAAACAGCATAAAAACGACGAATTTTTATTATTCGTTTTTATTAATATTGCGTCTATTTGAACGATTTCAACGATCTAAAATGCTTGAAAATGCTTATTTTAGCAAAGCAGCCCTT
This sequence comes from Dalotia coriaria, assembly GCF_025399875.1. Lineage (NCBI taxonomy): Eukaryota > Metazoa > Arthropoda > Insecta > Coleoptera > Staphylinidae > Dalotia > Dalotia coriaria. Next base: position 45,670 of record NW_027045825.1, read on the forward strand.
ATTGAGCTTTTAATCTGCGTTTTAACGCGTAAAACAGCATAAAACGACGAATTTTTATTATTCGTTTTTATTAATATTGCTTCTATTTGAACGATTTCAACGATCTAATTGGTTGAAAAATGCTTAAAATGCTTGAAAATGCTTATTTTAGCAAAACAGACGTTTTGAGCTTTAATCTGCGTTTTAACGCTAAAACAGCATAAAAACGACGAATTTTTATTATTCGTTTTTATTAAATTGTTTCTATTTGAACGATTTCAACGATCTAAAATGCTTGAAAATGCTTATTTTAGCAAAACAGCACGTTTTGAGCTTTAATCTGCGTTTTAACGCGTAAAACAGCATAAAACGACGAAATTTTTATTATTCGTTTTTATTAATATTGCGTCTATTTGAACGATTTCAACGATCTAAATGCTTGAAAATGCTTATTTAGCAAAACAGCACATTTTGAGCTTTAATCTGCGTTTAACGCGTAAAAACAGATAAAACGACGAATTTTTATTATTCGTTTTTATTAATATTGTTCTATTTGAACGATTTCAACGATCTAAATGCTTGAAAATGCTTATTTTAGCAAAACGCACGTTTTGAACTTTAATCTGCGTTTTAACGCGTAAAACAGCATAAAAACGACGAATTTTTATTATTCGTTTTTATTAATATTGCTTCTATTTGAACGATTTCAACGATCTAAAATGCTTGAAAATGCTTTTTTTGCTGAAAAAGCACGTTTTGAGTTTAATCTGCGTTTTAACGCGTAAAAACAGTAAAAACGACGAATTTTTATTATTCGTTTTATTAATATTACTTCTATTTGAACGACTTCAACGATCATAAAATGCTTGAAAATGCTTATTTTAGCAAAACAGCACGTTTTGAGTTTTAATCTGCGTTTTAGCGTAAAAACAGCATAAAAACGACGAATTTTTATTATTCGTTTTTATTAATATTGTCTATTTGAACGATTTCAACGATCTAAAATGCTTGAAAATGCTTATTTTAGCAAAACAGCACGTTTTGAGTTTTAATCTGCGTTTTAACGCGTAAAACAGCATAAAACGACAAATTTTTATTATTCGTTTTTATTAATATTGCATCTATTTGAACGATTTCAACGATCTAAAATTTTGAAAATGATTATTTTAGCAAAACAGCACGTTTTGAGCTTTATTCTCGCGTTTTAACGCGTAAAACAGAAAAAAAAAACGCGAATTTTTTATTATTCGTTTTATTAATATTGCGTCTATTTGAACGATTTCAACGATCTAAAATGCTTGAAAAATGCTTATTTTAGCAAAACTGTACATTTTGAGTTTAATCTGCGTTTTAACGCGTAAAACAGCATAAAAGACGAATTTTTATTATTCGTTTTTATTAATATTGCTTCTATTTGAACGATTTCAACGATCTAAAATGCTTGAAAATGCTTATTTTAGCAAAACAGCACGTTTTGAGCATTAATCTGCGTTTTAACGCGTAAACAGCATAAAACGACGAATTTTTTATTATTCGTTTTTATTAATATTGCGTCTATTTGAACGATTTCAACGATCTAAAATGCTTGAAAATGCTTATTTTAGCAAAACAGCACGTTTTGAGCTTTTAATCTGCGTTTTTAACGCGTAAAACAGCATAAAACGACGAATTTTTATTATTCGTTTTTATTAATTTTTGCTTCTATTTGAACGATTTCAACGATCTTAAATGCTTGAAAATGCTTATTTTAGCAAAACAGCACGTTTTGAGCTTTAATCTGCGTTTTAATGCGTAAAACAGCATAAAAACGACGAATTTTTATTATTCGTTTTTATTAATATTGCTTCTATTTGAACGATTTCAACGATCTAAAATGCTTGAAAATGCTTATTTTAGCAAAACAGCACGTTTTGAGCTTTAATCAGCGTTTTAACACGCAAAACAGCATAAAAACGACGAAATTTTTATTATTCGTTTTATTAATATTGCGTCTATTTGAACGATTTCAACCATCTAAAATGCTTGAAAATGCTTATTTATCAAAACAGCACGTTTTGAGCTTTAATCTGCGTTTTAACGCGTAAAACAGCATAGAAACGACGAAATTTTTATTATTCGTTTTTATTAATATTGCGTCTATTTGAACGATTTCTACGATCTAAAATGCTTGAAAATGCTTATTTTAGCAAAACAGCACGTTTTGAGCTTTAATCTGCGTTTTAACGCGTAAAACAGCATAAAAACGACGAATTTTTATTATTCGTTTTTATTAATATTACGTCTATTTGAACGATTTCAACGATCTAAAAATGCTTGAAAATGCTTATTTTAGCAAAACAGCCCTTTTGAGCTTTTTAAACTGCGTTTTAACGCGTAAAACAGCATAAAACGGCGAATTTTTATTATTCGTTTTTTTTTAATATTGCTTCTATTTGAACGATTTCAACGATCTAATATGCTTGAAAATGCTTAAAATGCTTGAAAATGCTTATTTTAGCAAAACAGCACGTTTTGAGCTTTAATCTGCGTTTTAACGCGTAAAACAGCATAAAACGACGAATTTTTATTATTCGTTTTTATTAATACTGCTTCTATTTGAACGATTTCAACGATCTAAAATGCTTGAAAATGCTTATTTTAGCAAAACAGCACGTTTTTAGCATTAATCTGCGTTTTAACGCGTAAAACAGCATAAAACGACGAATTTTTATTATTCGTTTTTATTAATATTGCGTCTATTTGAACGATTTCAACGATCTAAAATGCTTGAAAATGCTTATTTTAGCAAAACAGCACGTTTTGAGCTTTAATCTGCGTTTTAACGCGTAAAACAAGCATAAAAACGACGAATTTATCTTTTT
>NW_027045826.1:0-48420 GCF_025399875.1 Dalotia coriaria
TTAAAAGCCGAAAAGGGTTTTATTTTTTTCGCGTTTTAATAAAAAGCTAAAAAAAATTAAAAAGTTTTATTAATTTTTTTATTTAAAATTTAACGAAAATTTAAAAATGCATTTAAAAAAGCCGTTTTAGTTTAAACGCGTTTTAACTAAACGCTTAAAAAGAAAAATTTTTTAACCGTTTTTTAATTTTTGCTTTATTTAAAGATTTAAAGATCTAAAATGCTTGAAAATGCTTATTTTAGCAAACAGCACGTTTTGAGCTTTAATGCGTTTTAGCGTAAACGCAAAGAAAAAATTTTTTATTATTCTTTTATTAAATTCCATTAAACGATATTTACATCAAAACAGAGTTATTTTAGCAAAACGCGTTTTGAGTTTTAACCGCGTTTTAACGCGTAATACAATAAAACGATTGAAATTTTTATTATTGTTTTTATTAAAATTCGTCTATTAACGATTTCAACGGATTAAAATGCTTGAAAATGCTTTTTTTAGCAAAACAGCACGTTTTGAGTTTTAATCTGCGTTTTAAGCGTAAAACAGCATAAAACGACATTTTTATTATTCGTTTTTTATTAATATTGCTCTATTTGAACGATTTCAACGATTAAAAATGCTGAAAATGATTATTTTAGCAAAAGCACGTTTTAGTTTTTAATCTGCGTTTTAACGCGTAAACAGCATAAAAACGACGAATTTTATTATTCGTTTTTATTAATATTGCGTCTATTTGAACGATTTCAACGGGTCTAAAATGCTTGAAAATGCATTTTTAGCAAAACAGAAGTTTCTATTTTAACGCGTTTAACGCGTAAAAGCATTTAAAAAGACGAAATCTTTTATTATTTTTTATTGATATTGCCATTTGAACGATTAACGATCTAAAATGCTTAAATTATTTTACAAAACAGCACGTTTTGAGTTTAATCTGCGTTTAACGCTAAAACCATTAAAAACGACGAATTTTTATTATTCGTTTTTATTAATATTGCTTTCTATTTGAACGATTTCAACGATCTAAAATGCTTAAATTGATTTATTCAAAAAGCACGTTTTGAGCTTAATTCTGTTTTAACGCAAAAACAGATAAAACGACGAATTTTTTATTATTCGTTTTTATTAATATTGCTTCTATTTAAACGTTTCAACGATTAACGATGCTTGTTGAAAAGCTTATTTTGCAAAACAGCACTTTTGAGCTTTAATCTGCGTTTAACGCGAAACAGTATAAAAACGACGAATTTTTTATTATTCGTTTTTTAATATTGCGTCTATTTGAACGATTTCAACGATCTAAAATGCTTGAAAATGTTATTTTAAAAACAGCACGTTTTGAGCTTTAATCTGCGTTTTAACGCGTAAAAAAGCATAAAATTGACGAATTTTTTTATTTCGTTTTATTATATATTGCTTAAACGATTTCAACGATCTAAAAGTTTGAAATTTTATTTTAGCAAAAACAGCACGTTTTGAGCTTTTAATCTGCGTTTTAACGCGTAAACAGCATAAAATACGAATTTTATATTCGTTTTATTAATATTATTTTTATTTGAACGATTTCACGATCTAAAAATGCTTGAAAATGCTTATTTTAGCTAAAACAGCACGTTTTGAGCTTTTAATCTGCGTTTAATCGCGTAAACAGCATAAAAACGACGAAATTTTATTTATTCGTTTTTATTAATATTGTGTCTATTTGAACGATTTCAAGCGATAAAAAAGCTTGAAAATGTTATTTTAGCAAAAGTTCGTTTTGAGCTTTAATTCGTTTTAACGCGTAAACAGCATAAAATCACATTTTTTATTATCTCGTTTATTTAATTTTCGTTATTTGAACGATTTCAACGATCTAAAATGCTTAAATGTTTTTTAGCAAACAGCACGTTTTGTTTAATCTGCGTTTAACGCGTAAAACATGCAAAAACGAAATTTTTGTTATCTGTTTTATTATATTTGCCTATTTGAACGATTTCAACGATCTAAAATGCTTGAAAATGCTTATTTTAGCAAAACAGCACGTTTTGGAGCTTTTAATCTGCGTTTTACGCGTAAAACAGCATAAAAACGATTTGTATTTTATTATCTTCGTTTTTATTACTATTGCGTCTATTTGAAACGTGATTTCAACGATCTAAAAATGCTTGAAAAAATGCTTTTTATTTTAGCAAAACAGCACGTTTGAGTTTTAATCTGCGTTTAACGCGCAAAAACAGCATAAAATGACGATTTTTTATTATTCCGTTTTATTAATATTGCTTCTCTATTTAAACGATTTCACCGATCTAAAATGCTTGAAAATGCTTATTTTAGCAAAACAGCAATGTTTTGAGCTTAATTCAGGCGTTTTAACGCGTAAAAACAGCACATAAAACGACGAATTTTTTTATTATTCGTTTTTATTAATATTGCGTCCATTTGAACGTGATTTCACCCATCTGCAAGCTTGAAAATGCTTTTATTTTAGCAAAAACAAATATTAACGATTACAACGATCTAAAAATGCTTGAAAATGTTTATTTTGTTAAAACAGCACGTTTTGGCTTTATTCGCGTTTTAACGCGTAAACAGCATAAAAAAACGACGAAATTTTTATTATTCGTTTTTATTAAAATTGCGCCCGGTTTGGATGAAGTGATTTCAACGATCTAAAATGTTAATATTGCTCTATTTAAAGCGATTTCACGATCTATAATGCTTGATGCTCATTTTAAAACAGCACGTTTTGAGCTTTAAACTGCGTTTAACGCGTAAAACAGCATAAAACGACGAAATTTTTATTATTCGTTTTTTATTAATATCGCTTCTATTAAACGATTTCAACGATCTAAAATGCTGAAAATGCTTATTTTTCAAAAACACGCGTTTTGAGCTTTAATCTGCGTTTTAACGCGTAAAACAGCATAAAATGACGATTTTTATTATTCGTTTTTATTAATATTTGCTTCTATTTAAACGATTTCAACGATCTAAATAGCTTGAAAATGCTTATTTTAGCAAAACAGCACGTTTTGAGCTTTAATCTGCGTTTTAACGCGTAAAACAGCATAAAAGGACGAAATTTTTATTATTCGTTTTTATTAATATTGCTTCTATTTGAACGATTTCAACGATCTAAAATGCTTGAAAATGCTTATTTTAGCAAAACAGCACGTTTGAGCTTTTAAATCTGCGTTTAACGCGTAAAACAGCATAAACGACGAATTTTTATTATTGTTTTTTATTAATATTGCTTCTATTTGAACGATTTCAACGATCTAAAATGCTTAAAATGCTTATTTTGAAAACAGCACGTTTTGAGCTTTAATCGCGTTTTAACGCGTAAAACACATAAAAAGACGATTTTTTTTATTCGTTTTTTTAATATTGCGTCTATTTGAACGATTTCAACGATCTAAAATGCTTGAAAATGCTTATTTTAGCAAAACAGCACGTTTTTGAGCTTAATCAGCGTTTAACGCGTAAAACAGCATAAAAACGACGTTTTTATTATATGTTTTTATTAATATTTGCTTCTATTTGAACGATTTCAACGACTAAAATGCTTTAAATGCTTATTTTGGCAAATAAGCACGATTTGGGCTTTAATCTGCGTTTTAACGCGTAAAACACATAAAAGCGACGAAATTTATTATTCGATTTGTAATATGCGTCTATTTGAACGATTTCAACGATTAAAATGCTTTGAAATGCTTATTTAAACAAAACGAGCACGTTTTGACTTTTAATCTGCGTTTTAAGGGAAACAACATAAAACGACGAATTTTTTATTTGTTTTAATAATTTGCTTCTATTTGAACGATTTCAACGATCTAAAATGCTAAAATGCATTTTTTAGAAATCGCCGTTTTTTAGCTTTATTCTGCGTTTTAACGCGTAAACAGCATGAAAACGACAGAAATTTTATTATTCGTTTTTTTTATTGCGTCTATTTGAACGATTTCAACGATCTAAAATGCTTGAAAATGCTTATTTTGAACATCACGTTTGAAAGCTTTAATCTGCGTTTTTAACGCGTAAAACAGCATAAAAGACGTAATTTTTATTATACGTTTTTTAATATTGCTTCTATTTAGATCGATTTCAACGATCTAAAATGCTTGAAAATGCTTATTTTAGCATAACAGCAACGTTTTGAGCTTTAATCTGCGTTTTAACGTAAAATGCATAAAACACGAAATTTTTTAACGCTTTTTTTAATCTGCGTTTAATGCGTAAAACAATAAAAAGCTTTTGAATCTTTTTTTATTAAACTATTTTATTTAACCGTTTAACGCGTAAAACAATGCTTAATTTAGAAATTATACGTTTTGAGCTTTATTCTCGTTTTATCGCGATCAACGATAAAAGGAAATGTTTTTCGTTTTTATTAAATGACGTTTTTGAACATTTCAACGATCCTAAAATGCTTGAAAGATGTTATTTTCAAACGCACGTTTTGAGCTTTAATCTGCGTTTTAACGCGTAAAACAGCATAAAATGACGAATTTTTATTATTCGTTTTTTATTAATTTGCAGTCTATTGAACAGTTTCAACGATCTAAAATGCTTGAAAATGCTTATTTTAGCAAAACAGCACGTTTTGAGCTTTAATCTGCGTTTTAACGCGTAAAACAGCATAAAACGACGAATTTTTTTATTCGTTTTTTTATTAATATTAGCTTCTATTTGAACGATTTCAACGATCTAAAATGCTTGAAAATGCTTATTTTAGACAGCAAAACAGCACGTTTTGAGCTTTAATCTGCTTTAACGCGTAAAACAGCATAAAACGACGAATTTTTATTATTCGTTTTTATTATATTGCAGTCTATTTGAACGATTTCAACGATCTAAAATGCTTAAAATGCTTATTTTAGCAAAACAGCACGTTTTGAGCTTTAATCTGCGTTTTAACGCGTAAAACAGCATAAACGACGAATTTTTATTATTCGTTTTTATTAATATTGCTCTATTTGAACGATTTCAGCGATCTAAAATAGCTTGAAAATGCTTATTTTAGCAAAACAGCACGTTTGAGCTTTAATCTACGTTTTAACGCGTAAAACAACATAAAACGACAGGTTTGTATTCGTTTTTATGTAATATCTCTATTTGAACGATTTCAACGACTAAAATGCTTGAAAATGCTATTTTAGCAAAACAGCACGTTTTGAGCTTTAATCTGCGTTTTAACGCGTAAAACAGCTAAAACGACGAAATTTTTATTATTCGTTTTTATTAATATGCGTTATTTGAACAGTTCAAGCGATCTAAAATGCTTGAAAATGCTTATTTTAGCAAAACAGCACGTTTTGAGCTTTAATCTGCGTTTTAACGCGTAAAACAGCATAAAATGACGATTTTTATTATTCGTTTTTATTAATATTGCTCTATTTAACGATTTCAACGATCTAAATGCTTGAAAATGCTTATTTTAGCAAAACAGCACGTTTGAGCTTTAATCTGCGTTTTAACGCGTAAAACGCATAAAACATGACGAAAATTTTTATTATTCGTTTTTATTAATATGCTCTATTTGAACGATTTCAACGATCTAAATGCTTGAAATGCTTATTTTGAAACAGCACGTTTTGAGCTTTAATCTGCGTTTTAACGCGTAAAACACATAAAAGACGATTTTTATTATTCGTTTTTTTTAATATTGCTTCTATTTAAAAGATTTCACGATTAAAATGCTTGAAAATGCTTATTTTAGCAAAACAGCACGTTTTGAGCTTTAATTCGTTTTAACGCGTAAAACAGCATAAAAGACGAAATTTTTATTATTCGTTTTTATTAATATTGCTTCTATTTGAACGATTTCAACGATCTAAAATGGCAAAGAAAATGCTTATTTTAGCAAACAGCACGTTTTGAGCTTTTGTCTACGTTTTAACGCGTAAAACAACATAAGAAACGGCAATTTTTGGTAATCGTTTTTATTAATATTGCTTCTATTTGAACGATTTCAACGATCTATAATGCTTGAAAATGCTTGTTTGCTGTAGCAAAACACGTACGTTTTGAGCTTTAATCTGCGTTTTTAACGCGTAAACGCTTATAAAAACGACGATTTTTTTATTTGTTGATTTTTAATATTGCTTCTATTTTGAACGATTTCAGCGATCCTAAAATGCTTGAAAATGCTTATTTTAGCAAAACAGCACGTTTTGAGCTTTTAATCTGCGTTTTAACGCGTAAAAACGCTTATAAAACGACGAAATTTTATTATTCGTTTTATTAATATTGCGTCTGTTGAACATTTCCAACGATCTAAAATGCTTGAAAATGCTTATTTTAGCAAAACAGCACGTTTTGAGCTTTAATCTGCGTTTTAACGCGTAAAACAGCATCGCGGCAGATTTTTTATTATTCGTTTTATTAATATTGCGTCTATTTGAACGATTTCCAGCGATCTAAAATGCTTGAAAATGCTTATTTCAGCAAAACAGCACGTTTTGAGCTTTAATCTGCGTTTTAACGCGTAAAACAGCATAAAAACGACGAATTTTTGTATTTGTCTTTTTTATTAATATTGCTTCTATTTGAACGATTTAACGATCTAAAATGCTTGAAAATGCTTATTTAGCAAATCAGCACGTTTTGAACTTTAATCTGCACGTTTTAACGCGTAAAACAGCATAAAACGACGAATTTTTATTATTCGTTTTTTATTAATATTGCACGTCTATTTGAACGATTTCAACGATCTAAAATGCTTGAAAATGCTTATTTTAGCAAAACAGCACGTTTTGACTTTAATCCTGCGTTTAACGCGTAAAACAACATAAAAGGCGGCAGTTTTATTAATCGTTTTATTAATATTGCTTCTATTTGAACATTTCCAGCGATCTATAGTAGCGAAAATGCTTATTTTAGCAAAACAGCACGTTTGAGCTTTTATTCTGCGATTTTAACGCGTAAAACAACATAAAACGACGAAATTTTTATTATTCGTTTTATTAATATTGCGTCTGTTTGAACGATTTCAACGATCTAAAATGCTTGAAAATGCTTATTTTAGCAAAACAGCACGTTTTGAGCTTTAATCTGCGTTTTAACGCGTAAAACAACATAAAAATGACGATTTTTTTATTATTCGTTTTTATTAATATTGCTTCTATTTAAGTGATTTCAACGATCTAAAATGCTTGAAAATGCTTATTTTAGCAAAACAGCACGTTTTGAGCTTTAATCTGCGTTTTAACGTAAAACAGCATAAAAGGACGAAATTTTTTTTTTTTTTAAAATTTTTTTTTTTTCAATTAAAAAAAAATTTTTTTTTTTAAAAAAATTTTTTTTTCCCTTTTAAAAAAAAGGGAAAAAGGAAATTTTTTTTTTTTTTTTTTTTTTGGGCCCCAAAAATTTTTTTTTTTTTTAAAAAAAAAAAAATTTTTTTTTTAAAAAAAAAAAAAATTTTAAAACCTTTTTTAAATTTTTTTAATTTCCTTTTTAAAAAATTTGCCAAAAAAAAAAAAAAGCAAAAATTTTATTTTTTTTTTAAAAAAAAAAAAAAAAATTTTTTTTTTTTTAAAAAATTTTTTTTTTTTAAAAAAAAATTAAAAAAAATTTTTTTTTTTAAAAACCCAAATTTTTTTTTAAAAAAAAAAAAAATTTTTTTTTTTTTTTTTTTTTTTTTTTTTAAGGGTTTTGGGGTTTTTTTAAAAAAAAAACAAGGTTTTTTTTTTTAAAAAAAAAAAATTTTAAAAAATTTTTTTTTTTTTTTTTTAAAATTTTCCATTTTAAAATTTAAAGGCCCCAAAAAGCTTTTTTTAAAAAAAAAAATTTTTTTTTTTTAATTTTAAAAAAAAAAATTTTTTTAAAAATTTTTTTTTTTATTTTTTTTTAAATTTTTTTAAAAGGAAAATTTTTTTTTTAAAAAATTTTTTTTAAAAATTTTTTAAAAGGGGGAAAAAAAAAAAAAAAATTTTTTTGTTTTTTTTAAAGGAAATTTTTTTTAAAAAAGGAAATTTTATTTTTCCCCCGGGGGGGGGAAAAATTTTTTTAAAAAAATTTTTTATTTTTTTTTAAAAAAAAGAAAAGGTTTTTAAAAAAAAAAAATTTTTTTTTTTCCCAAAAAAGGTTTAAAATTTTTTCCCCAAAAAATTTTTTTTAAAAAAGGTTTTTTTTTTTTTTAAAAGGGGAAAAAAAATTTTTTTTTAAAAAATTTTTTTTTTTTTAAAAAAAAAATTTTAAAAAAAATTTTTTTTTTTTTTTAAAAAAAAATTTTTTTTTTTTTTTTTAAAATTTTTTAAAATTTTTTAAAAAAACGTTAAAATTTTTTTTTTTTTTTGGAAAACCCCGGGGGGTTTTTTTTTTTTTAAAAAAATTTTTAAAAAAATTTTTTTTTTTTTTTTAAAAAAATTTTTTTAAAATTTTTTTTTTAAAAAAAAAAAAAAAATTTAAGGTTTTTTTTTTTTTTGGGGAAAAAACAATAATATTGCTTCTATTTGAACGATTTCAACGATCTAAAATGCTTGAAAATGCTTATTTTAGCAAAACAGCATGTTTTGAGCTTTAATCTGCGTTTTAACGCGTAAAACAGCATAAAACGACGATTTTTATTATTCGTTTTTATTAATATTGCGTCTATTTGAACGATTTCAACGATCTAAATGCTTTAAAATGCTTATTTTAGCAAAACAGCACGTTTTGAGCTTTTAATCGGCGTTTTAACGCGTAAAACAGCATAAAAACGACGAAATTTTTATTATTCGTTTTTTATTAATATTGCGTCTATTTGAACGATTTCAACGATCTAAAATGCTTGAAAATGCTTATTTCAGCAAAACAGCACGTTTTGAGCTTTAATCTGCGTTTTAACGCGTAAAACAGCATAAAAACGACGAATTTTTATTATTCGTTTTTATTAATTGCGCCTATTTGAACGATTTCAACGATCTAAAATGCTTGAAAATGCTTATTTTAGCAAAACAGCACGTTTTGAGCTTTAATCTGCGTTTTAACGCGTAAAACAGCATAGAAACGACGAATTTTTTATTAATCGTTTTTTTATTAATATTGCTTCTATTTGAACGATTTCAACGATCTATAATGCTGAAAATGCTTATTTTAGCAAAACAGCACGTTTTGAGCTTTAATCTGCGTTTTAACGCGTAAACAGCATAAAACGACGATTTTTTATTATTCGTTTTTATTAATATTGCTTCTATTTGAACGATTTCAACGATCTAAAATGCTTGAAAATGCTTATTTTAGCAAAACAGCACGTTTTGAGCTTTAATCTGCGTTTTAACGCGTAAAACAGCATAAAACGACGAAATTTTTATTATTCGTTTTTTATTAATATTGCGTCTATTTGAACGATTTCAACGATCTAAAATGCTTGAAAATGCTTATTTTAGCAAAACAGCACGTTTTGAGGCTTTAATCTGCGTTTTTAACGCGTAAAACAACATAAAACGACGAATTTTTTATTATTCGTTTTTATTAATATTGCGTCTATTTGAACGATTTCAACGATCTAAAATGCTTGAAAATGCTTATTTCAGCAAAACAGCACGTTTTGAGCTTTTAATCTGCGTTTTAACGCGTAAACAGCATAAAAACGACGAATTTTTATTATTTGTCTTTTATTAATATTGCTTCTATTTGAACGATTTCAACGATCTAAAATGCTTGAAATGCTTATTTTAGCAAATCCAGCACGTTTTGAGCTTTAATCTGCGTTTTAACGCGTAAAACAGCATAAAACGACGAATTTTTATTATTCGTTTTTATTAATATTGCGTCTATTTGAACGATTTCAACGATCTAAAATGCTTGAAAATGCTTATTTTAGCAAAACAGCACGTTTGAGCTTTAATCTGCGTTTTAACGCGTAAAACAGCTATAAAACGACGAATTTTTATTAATCGTTTTTATTAATATTGCTTCTATTTGAACGATTTCAGCGATCTATAATGCTTGAAAATGCTTATTTTAGCAAAACAGCACGTTTTGAGCTTTATTCTGCGTTTTAACGCGTAAAACAGCATAAAAACGACGAAATTTTTATTATTCGTTTTTATTAATATTGCGTCTATTTGAACGATTTCAACGATCTAAAATGCTTGAAAATGCTTATTTTAGCAAAACAGCACGTTTTGAACTTTAATCAGCGTTTTAACGCGTAAAACAGCATAAAACGACGAAATTTTTATTATTCGTTTTTTATTAATATTGCGTCTATTTGAACGATTTCAACGAACTAAAATGCTTGAAAATGCTTATTTTCGCAAAACAGCACGTTTGAGCTTTAATCTGCGTTTTAATGCGTAAAACAGCATAAAAACGACAGATTTTATTATTCGTTTTTATTAATATTGCTTCTATTTGAACGATTTCAACGATCTAAAATGCTTGAAAATGATTATTTTAGCAAAACAGCACGTTTTGAGCTTTAATCTGCGTTTTAACGTAAAGCAGCATAAAACGACAGGGAATTTTATTATTCGTTTTTATTAATATTGCGTCTATTTGAACGATTTCAACGATTTAAAATGCTTGAAAATGCTTATTTTAGCAAAACAGCACGTTTGAGCTTTAATCTGCGTTTTAACGCGTAAAACAGCATAAAAACGACAGAAATTTTTATTATTCGTTTTTATTTTATTACGTCTATTTGAACGATTTCAACGATCTAAAATGCTTGAAAATGCTTATTTTAGCAAAACAGCACGTTTTGAGCTTTTAATCTGCGTTTTAATGCGTAAAACAGCATAAAACGACGAATTTTTATTATTCGTTTTTTATTATGTACTTCTATTTGAACGATTTCAGCGTCTAAAATGCTTGAAAATGATTATTTTAGCCAAAACAGCACGTTTTGGGCTTTAATCTGCGTTTTAACGCGTAAACGCTTACATAGAAACGACGGTTTTATTATTCGTTTTATTAATATTGCATCTATTTGAACGATTTCCAGCGATTTAAAATGCTTGAAATGCTTATTTTATGCGGCGCGTTTTGAGCTTTAATCTGCGCGTTTTAGTAAGTAAAACAGCATAAAACGACGAATTTTTTATTATTCGTTTTTTTTATTAATGTGCTTCTATTTAGACGATTTCAACGATCTAAAATGCTTGAAAATGATTATTTTATGAAAACTGCACGTTTTGAGCTTTAATCCTGCGTTTTAACGCGTAAAGCAGCGCGAAACGGCAGATTTTTTTATTATTCGTTTTTTTATTAATGGCCATATATTTGAACGATTTCCAACGATCTGCAAATGCTTGAAAATGCTTATTTTAAACAGCACGTTTTGAGCTTTATTCACTGCGTTTTAACGCGTAAAACAGCATAAAACGACGAAATTTTTATTCGTTTTTATTAATGTACGTCTATTTGAACGATTTCCAGCGTCTAAAATGCTTGAAAATGCTTATTTTAGCGGCAGCACGTTTTGAGCTTTAATCAGCGTTTAACGCGTAAAACAGCATAAAACGACAGAAATTTTTTGTGTGTTTTATTAATATTGCGTCTATTTGAACGATTTCAACGATCTAAAATGCTTGAAAATGCTTATTTTTAATAAAACAGCACGTTTTGAGCTTTAATCTGCGTTTTAATGCGTAAAACAGCATAAAACGGCGGAATTTTTTATTGTTGTTTTATTAATATTGCTTCTATTTGGAACGATTTCAACGATCATCTTGAAAGAAGTAGTTATTTTGTAAATCAACGTTTTGAGCGTTAATCTGCGTTTTTAACGCGTAAACAGCATAAAAACGACGAATTTTTTTGTTATTCGTTTTTATTAATATTGCGTCTATTTAGACGATTTCAACGATTTAAAATGCTTGAAATGCTTATTTTGGCGAAACAGCGTTTTGAGCTTTAATCTGCGTTTTAACGCGTAAAACAGCATAAAACGATAGAATTTTTATTATTCGTTTTTTTATTAATATTGCGCGTCGATTTAGACGATTTCAACGATCTAAAATGCGCCAGAAAATGCTTATTTTACTTAAAACAGCACGTTTTGAGCTTTAATCTGCATTTTAACGCGTAAAACAGCATAAAAATAGCCAGATTTTTTTTGTGCCGTTTTTATTAATATTGCTTCTATTTAAACGGTTTTAGCGATCTAAATGGCGAAAATGCTTATTTTAGCAAAACAGCACGTTTTTGAGCTTTTATTCTGCGTTTTAACGCGTAAAACAGCAAAAGTCGACGAAATTTTTATTATTCGTTTTTTATTAATATTGCGTCTATTTGAACGATTTCCAGCCATCTAAAATGCTTAAATGCTTATTTTAGCAAAACAGTACGTTTTTGAGCTTTAATCTGCGTTTTAACGCGTAAAACAGCATAAAATGACGAATTTTTGATTATTCGTTTTTATTAATATTGCTTCTGTTTAAAACGATTTCAACGATTTAAAATGCTTGAAAATGCTTATTTTTTAGCAAAAGACCACTGTTTGAACTTTAATCTGCGTTTTAACGCGTAAAACAGCATAAAACGACGAAATTTTTATTATTTCGTTTTTATTAATATTGCTTCTATTTGAACGATTTCAACGATCTAAAATGCTTGAAAATGCTTATTTTAGCAGCAAAACGGCACGTTTGAGCTTTTAGTATTGCGTTTTAACGCGTAAAACAGCATAAAACGACGGAATTTTTTATTCGTTTTTTATTAATATTGCGTGTTGAACGGTTCCAGCGATCTAAAATGCTTGAAAATGTTTTATTTTGTAAAAGAGCACGTTTGAGCTTTAATCTGCGGGCAACGCGTAAACAGCATAAAAACGGCGAATTTTTATTATTCGTTTTATTAATGTTAGCTTCTATTTGAACGATTTCAACGATCTAAAATGCTTGAAAATGCTTATTTTATAAAACAGCGCGATTTTTGAGCTTTATTCTGCGTTTTTTAACGCGTAAAGGCAGCATAAAAACGGCAGAAATTTTTGTTATTTCGTTTTTTTTTTATTAATATTTATTGTCTATTTGAACGATTTCATCGATCTAAAATGCTTGAAAATGTATATTAGCAAAACAGCACGTTTGAGCTTTAATCTGCGTTTTAGCGCGTAAAACAGCATAAAAATGACGAATTTTTATTATTCGTTTTATTAATATTATCTATTTAAACGATTTCACGATCTAAAATCTAACGTAAAACAGCATAAAACGACAGGAATTTTTATTATTCGTTTTATTAATGTCACGTCTGTTGAACATTCCAACGATCTAAAATGCTTGAAAATGCTTATTTCAGCAAAACAGCGTTTTTTGAGCTTTATTCTGCGGTTTTAACGCGTAAAACAACATAAAACGACGAAATTTTATTATTCGTTTTTATTTTTTATTGCGTCTATTTGAACGATTTCAACGATCTAAAATGCTTAAGTACTTATTTTATAAAACAACACGTTTGAGCTTTAATCTGCGTTTTAACGCGTAAAACAACATACAAAACGGCAAATTTTTATTATTCGTTTTTAGTAATATTGCTTCAATTTGAACGATTTCCAACGATCTAAAATGCTTGAAAGTAGCATTTTAGCAAAACAGCACGTTTTGGGCTTTAATCTGCGTTTTAACGCGTAAAACAGCATAAAAACGACGAATTTTTGATTATTCGTTTTTATTAATATTGCTTCTATTTGAACGATTTCAACGATCTAAAATGCTTGAAAATGCTTATTTTAGCAAAACAGCACGTTTTGGGGCTTTTTTTCTGCGTTTTAACGCGTAAAAAAACATAAACGACGAAATTTTTATTATTCGTTTTTATTTTTATTGCGTCTATTTGAAGCGATTTCAACGATCTAAAATGCTTGAAAATGCTTATTTTAGCAAAACAGCCGTTTTTAGCTTAATCCTGCGTTTTAACGCGTAAAAAAGCATAAAACGACGAAATTTTTTTTATTCGTTTTTATTTTTATTGCGTCTATTTGAACGATTTCAACGATCTAAAATGCTTGAAAATGCTTATTTTAAACAAAACAGCACGTTTTGAGCGTTAATCTGCCCTTTTAACGCGTAAAACAGCATAAAACGACGAATTTTGTATTCGTTTTATTAAAATTGCTTCTATTTGAACGATTTCAACGATCTAAAATGCTTGAAAATGCTTATTTTAGCAAAACAGCACGTTTTGAGCTTTTATTCGTTTTTAAAGCGTAAACACATAAAACGACGTTTTTATTCGTTTTATTAATTGTTTTTTGAACGTTTCAACGATCAAAATGCTTGAAATCTTATTTTAGCAAAAAGCGTTTGAGTTTAATCTCGTTTAACGCGTAAAACATAAAACGACAATTTTTATTATTCGTTTTATTATTCTTCTATTTGAACGATTCAACGATCAAAATGCTTGAAAATGCTTATTTTAGCAAAACAGCACGTTTTGAGCTTTATTCTGCGTTTTAACGCGTAAAACAGCATAAAACGACGAATTTTTATTATTCGTTTTTATTAATATTGTCTATTTGAACGATTTCAACGATCTAAAATGCTTGAAAATGCTTATTTTAGCAAAACAGCACGTTTTGAGCTTTAATCTGCGTTTAACGCGTAAAACAGCATAAAACGACGAATTTTTATTATTCGTTTTTATTAATATTGCGTCTATTTGAACGATTTCAACGATCTAAATGGCTTAAAATGCTTATTTTAGCAAAACAGCGTTTTAGCTTTAATCTGCGTTTTAACGCGTAAAACAGCATAAAACGACAATTTTTATTATTCGTTTTTATTAATATTGCTTCTATTTGAACGATTTCAACGATCTAAAATGCTTGAAAATGCTTATTTTAGCAAAACAGCACGTTTGAGCTTTAATCTGCGTTTTAACGCGTAAAACAGCATAAAACGACGAATTTTATTATTCGTTTTTATTAATATTGCTCTATTTGAACGATTTCACGATCTAAAATGCTTGAAAATGCTTATTTTAGCAAAACAGCACGTTTTGAGCTTTAATCTGCGTTTTAACGCGTAAAACAACATAAAACGACGAATTTTTATTATTCGTTTTTATTAATATTGCTTCTATTTGAACGATTTCAACGATCTAAATGCGAAAATGCTTTTTTGCAAAACAGCACGTTTTGAGCTTTATCTGCGTTTTAAGCGTAAAACGCAAAACGACGAATTTTATTATTCGTTTTATTAATATTCTCTATTTGAACGATTTCAACGATCTAAATGCGAAATGCTTATTTTAGCAAAACGACGTTTGAGCTTTATCTGCGTTTTAACGCGTAACAGCACGACGAATTATCTTTTTATTAATATTGCTATTTAACGTTTCAACGTTAAAATGCTTAACATAAAACAGCACGTTTGAGCTTTAATCGCGTTTAACGCGTTAAAAAACAGCATTAAAACGCTTGAATTTTTTTATTATTTTTTAATTAATTATTGCGTCTTTAGAACCGGGAAATTTTTTCCAACGAAATCTTCAAAATGCTTGAAAATGCTTATTTTAGCAGCAAAACAGCACGTTTTGAGGTTTAATCTGCGTTTTAACGCGTAAAACAGCATAAAACGACGAATTTTTATTATTCGTTTTTTATTAATATTGCGTCTATTTAAACGATTTCAACATTCTAAAAATGCTTGAAAGTAGTTATTTTAGCAAAACAGCACGTTTACGAGCTTTAATCTGCGTTTAACGCGTAAAGCAACATAAAACGACGAAATTTTTATTATTCGTTTTATTAATATTGCGTCTATTTGAACGATTTCAACGATTTAAAATGCTTGAAAATGCTTATTTTAGCAAAACAGCAGCACGTTTTGAGCTTTAATCCTGCGTTTAACGCGTAAAACAACATAAAACGAACAGAAATTTTTATTATTCGTTTTATTTTATTGCGTCTGTTGAACGTTTTCAACGATCTAAAATGCTTGAAAATGCTTATTTGCAGCAAAACAGCACGTTTTGAGCGTTAATCTGCGTTTTTAACGCGTAAAACAGCATAAAAACGACGAATTTACATTATTCGTTTTTTATTAATGTGCTTCTATTTGAACGATTTCAACGATCTAAAATGCTTGAAAATGCTTATTTAGCAAACAGCACGTTTTGAGCTTTATTCTGCGATTTTAACGCGTAAAACAGCATAAAACGACAGGGAATTTTATTATTCGTTTTTATTAATATTGCGCGTCTATTTGAACGATTTCAACGATCTAAAATGCTTGAAAATGCTTATTTTAGCAAAACGAGCACGTTTTAATTTTAATCTGCGTTTTAACGCGTAAAACCAGCATAAAAATGACCGAATTTTTATTATTCGTTTTTATTAATATTGCTTCTATTTAAACGATTTAACGATAAAATGCTTGAAAATGCTTATTTTAACTAGCAGCAAAACAGCACGTTTGAGCTTTAATCTGCGTTTAACCCGTAAAACAGCACTTATCGCAAAACGACGAAGGGGGTACATCATTCGTTTTTATTTTTTATTGCGCGTCTATTTGAACGATTTCAACGATCTAAAATGCTTGAAAATGCTTATTTTAATAAAACAGCGCGTTTTGAAAGGCTTTTAATCTGCGTTTTAACGCGTAAAAGAGCAACATAAAAACATTGAAGATTTTATTATTCTCGTTTTTTATTAATGTGTACTTCTATTTGAACAATTTCAGCGATCAAAAATGCTTGAAAATACTTATTTGCTTAGCAAAACAGTACGTTTTGAGCTTTAATCTGCGCTTTTAACGCGTAAAACAGCACATAAAAACGACGAAATTTTGTTATTCGTTTTTATTAATATTGCGTCTATTTGAACGATTTCAATGATCTAAAATGCTTGAAAATGCTTATTTAGCAAAACAGCACGTTTTTGAGCTTTAATCTGCGTTTTAACGCGTAAAACAACTAAAACGACAGGTTACTTTATTATTCGTTTTATTAATATTGCTTCTATTTGAACGATTTCCAACGTCTAAAATGCTTGAAAATACTTATTTTAGCAAAACAGCACGTTTTGAAGACTTTATTCTGCGTTTAGCTGCGTAAAACAGCATAAAAACGACGAATTTTTGTATTTCGTTTTTATTAATGTGCTTCTATTTGAACGATTTCAACGATCTAAAATGCTTGAAAATGCTTATTTTAGCAAAACAGCACGTTTTTGAGCTTTAATCTGCGTTTTAACGCGTAAAACAACAAAACGACGAATTTTTATTATTCGTTTTTTATTAATATTGCTTCTATTTGAGCAATTTCACCGTCAAAATGCTTGGTACTTGTTTTAGCAAAACAGCGCGATTTTGGAAAGCATTCTGCGTTTTAACGTAAAACAGCATAAAACGACAGAATTTTTATTATTCGTTTTTTATTAATGTACTTCTATTTGAACGGTTTCAACGATCTAAAATGCTTGAAGATACTTATTTTAGCAAAACAGCGCGTTTTGAGCTTTAATCTGCGTTTTAGCGCGTAAAACGGCATAAAACGACGAATTTTTTATTATTCGTTTTATTAATGGCCGTCTATTTAGACGATTTCAACGATCTAAAATGCTTGAAAATGCTTATTTTAGCCACGAAACAACGCGTTTTGAGGCTTTTAATCTGCGTTTAACGCGTAAAACAACATAAAACGACGAATTTTTTATTATTCGTTTTTTTACATATCATTGCTTCTATTTGAACGATTTCAACGATCTAAAATGCTTGAAAATGCTTATTTTAGCAGCAAAACAGCACGTTTGAGCTTTATTCTGTTTTAACGCGTAAAACCAACATAAAACGACAGGGAAATTTTTTATTATTCGTTTTTTATTAATATTGCTTCTATTTAAACGATTTCCAACGATCTAAAATGCGAAAATGCTTATTTTAGCAAAAACAGCACGTTTTGAGCTTTAATCTACGTTTTAACGCGTAAAACAGCTTATAAAACGACGAAATTTTTTATTATTCGTTTTTTATTAATATTGCTTCTGTTGAACGATTTCAACGTCTAAAATGCTTGAAAATTGCGCTTATTT
The DNA here is from genome assembly GCF_025399875.1 of Dalotia coriaria. NCBI lineage: Eukaryota > Metazoa > Arthropoda > Insecta > Coleoptera > Staphylinidae > Dalotia > Dalotia coriaria. The sequence goes on from NW_027045826.1 coordinate 17,939, forward strand.
TAGCAAAACAGCGCGTTTGACTTTAATCCTGCGTTTTAACGCGTAAAACAGCATAAAACGACGAATTTTTATTATTCGTTTTTATTAATGTGCGTCTATTTGGAACGAGTTTTAAACGATCTGGAAATGCCCGAAAATGATGCTTATTTTTAGCAAAACAACGTTTTGAGCTTTAATCTGCGTTTTTAACGCGTAAACAGCATAAAACGACGGGTACCTGATTATTCGTTTTTTATTAATAGCCAACTTCTATTTGAACGATTTCCAACGATCACAAAATGCTTGAAAATGCTTATTTTTAGCAAAACAGAACGTTTTGAGCTTTATTCTGCGTTTAGCGTAAAACAGCATAAAACGACGAGAATTTTTTATTATTGTTTTTATTAATATTGCGTCTATTTGAGCGATTTCAGCGATCACAAAATGCTTGAAAATGCTTATTTTAGCAAAACAGCACGTTTTGAGCTTCAATCTGCGTTTTGCGTAAAACAGCATAAAACGACGAAATTTTTTATTATTCGTTTTTATTTTGTGCGTCTATTTGAACGATTTCAACGATCTAAAATGCTTGAAAATGCTTATTTTAGCAAAACAGCACGTTTTGAGCGTTAATCTGCGTTTTTAACGCGTAAAACAGCATACAAAACGACGAATTTTTTTTATTATTCGTTTTTATTAATATTGCTTCTATTTGAACGATTTCAGCGATCTAAAATGCTTGAAAATGCTTATTTTAGCAAAACAACACGTTTTGAGCTTTTATTCTGCGCGTTTTTTAACGCGTAAAACAGCATAAAACGACGAATTTTTTTATTATTCGTTTTTATTAATATTGCTTCTATTTGAACGATTTCAGCACGATCACAAAAATGCTTGAAAGTAAACATTTTTAGCAGCAAAACAGCGCGTTTTGACTTTAATCTGCGTTTAGCGCGTAAAACAGCATAAAAACGACGAATTTTTTGTTATTCGTTTTTTATTATTGCTTCTATTTGAACGATATCAGCTTGATCTAAAATGCTTGAAAATGCTTATTTTTAGCAAAACAGCACGTTTGAGCTTTATTCTGCGTTTTAACGCGTAAAACGTATAAAACACTGACGAATTTTTGCATTATTCGTTTTTTTTTTTTTATTAATATTGCTTCTATTTGAACGATTTCAACGATCTAAAATGCTTGAAAATGCTTATTTTTAGCAAAACAGCACGTTTTGAGCTTTTAATACTGCGTTTTAACGCGTAAAACAGCATAAAACGACCAGATTTTTATTATTCGTTTTTTATTAATATTCTTCAGCCTGAACGATTTCAACGATCAAAAATGCTTGAAAATGCTTATTTTAGCAAAACAGCACGTTTTGAGGCTTTAATCTGCGTTTTAACGCGTAAACAACTTATATAAAACGACAGATTTTTATTATTCGTTTTTATTAATATTGCGTCTATTTGAACGATTTCAACGATCTAAAATGCTTGAAGAAAATGCTTATTTTAGCAAAACAACGTTTTCAGCTTTAATCTGCGTTTTAACGCGTAAAACAGCATAAAAACGACAATTTTGATTATTCGTTTTTATTAATATTGCTTCTATTTGTGAACGATTTCAACGATCTAAAATATTTGAAAATGCGCGCCCAGCAAAACAGCGTTTTGAGAGCTTTATTCTGCGTTTTAACGCGTAAAACAGCATAAAACGACGAAATTTTTATTATTCGTTTTTATTAATATTGCACGTCTATTTGAGCGATTTCAACGATCTAAAATGCTTGAAAATACTTATTTTAGCAAAACAGCACGTTTTGAGCTTTAATCTGCGTTTTAACGCGTAAAACAGCATAAAATGACGAATTTTTATTATTCGTTTTATTAATGTGCTTCTATTTGAGAACGATTTCAACGATCTAAATGCCAGAAAATGCTTATTTTTAGCAAAACAGCACGTTTGAGCTTTAATCACCGCGTTTTAACGCGCAAAAACAACATAAAACGGCAATTTTTATTATTTGTTTTAGTAATATTGGCTATTTGAACAATCGAAAATGCTTTATTTTAGCAAAACAGCACGTTTTGAGCTTTTAATCTGCGTTTTAACGCGTAAAACAGCATAAAACGACGAATTTTTTATTATTCGTTTTTTATTAATAATGCGTCTATTTGAACGATTTCAACGATCTAAAATGCTTGAAAATGCTTATTTTATATAAAACAGCACGTTTTGAACTTTAATCTGCGTTTAATGCGTAAAACAGCATATACAAAACAGGCAATTTTTTATTATTCGTTTTTATTTTTATTGCGTCTATTTTGAACGTTTCGGCGATCTGAAATGCTTGAAAATACTTATTTAGCAAAACAGCACGTTTTGAGAGCGTTGTCACTGCGTTTTAACGCGTAAAACAGCTAAAAACGACGAATTTTTATTATTCGTTTTTAATTAATATTGCGTCTATTTAAACGATTTCAGCGATCACAAAATGCTTGAAAATGATTATTTTAGCAAAACGCCAGCGTTTTGAGCTTTTAATCTGCGTTTTGCGCGTAAAGCAGCATAAAACGACGAAATTTTATTATTCGTTTTTATTATGTTGCGTCTATTTGAACGATTTCCAGCTTGATTTAAAATGCTTGAAAATGCTTATTTTAATAAAACAGCGCGTTTTGAGCTTTAATCTGCGTTTTAACGCGTAAAACAGCATAAAACGACGAAATTTTTATTATTCGTTTTTATTTATTACGTCTATTTGAAGACGTTTTCAACGATCTAAAATGCTTGAAAATGCTTATTTTAGCAAAACAGCGCGTTTTGAGCGATAATCTGCACGTTTTAACGCGTAAAACAGCATAAAACGACGAATTTTTTGTTATTCGTTCTTTAATATTGCTTTATTTGAACACGATTTCAACGATCTAAAATGCTTGAAAGTACTTACATTTTTAGCAGCAAAACAGCACGTTTGAGCTTTTATTCTGCGTTTTAACGCGTAAAACAGCATAAAACGACGAAATTTTTATTATTCGTTTTTATTAATATTGCGTCTATTTGAACGATTTCAGCGATCTAAAATGCTTGAAAATGCTTATTTTAGCAAAACAGCACGTTTTGAGCTTTTAATCTGCGTTTTTAACGCGTAAAACAGCATAAAATGACAATTTTTTATTATTCGTTTATTAATATTTAGCTTCTATTAAAGCGAGATTTCAGCGATCTAAAATGCTTGAAAATGCTTATTTTAGCAGCAAAACAGCACACGTTTTGAGCTTTAATCTGCGTTTAACCCGTATAAAACAGCATAAAACGACGAAATTTTTATTATTCGTTTTTTATTTTTATTGCGTCTATTTGAACGGTTCAACGATCTAAAATAGCGAAAATGCTTATTTTAACCAAAACAGCACGTTTTGAGCTTTTAATCTGCGTTTTAACGCGTAAAACAACATAAAAACGACGAATTTTTTTATTATTCGTTTTTATTAATATTGCTTCTATTTGAACGATTTCAACGATCAAAAATGTAGAAATGCTTATTTTTAGCAAAAGGCAGCGTTTGAGCTTTTAATCTGCGCTTTTAGCGCGTAAAACAGCATAAAACGACGAAATTTTTTATTATTCGTTTTTTATTAATATTGCACGTCTATTTGGAACGATTTTCAATGATCACAAATGCTTGAAAATGCGCTTATTTTAGCAAAACAGCACGTTTTGAGCTTCATTCTGCGTTTTTAACGCGTAAAACAACATAAAACGACGAAATTTTTATTATTCATTTTTATTTTTATTGCGTCTATTTGAACGGTTAACGATCTAAAAATGCTTGAAATATTTTTATTTTAGCAAAACAGCACGTTTTGAGCTTTTAATCTGCGTTTAACGCGTAAAACAGCATAAAACGACGAAGATTTTTATTATTCGTTTTTTATTAATATTGCGTTTATTTGAACGATTCCAGCGATCCTAAAATGGCGAAAATGCTTATTTTAGCAAAACAGCACGTTTTTGAGCTTTTAATCACGTTTAACGCGTAAAACAGCATAAAACGACGAATTTTTTGGTATTCGTTTTTATTAATATTGCTTCTATTTAGACGATTTCAGCAACGATCTAAAATGCTTGAAAATGAAGTTATTTTCGCAAAACAGCACGTTTGAGCTTTTAATCTGCGATTTTTAGCCAACGCGTAAAACGGCATAAAACGACGAAATTTTATTATTCGTTTTTATTAATATTTCGTCTATTTGAACGATTTCAACGATCTAAAATGCTTGAAAATGCTTTGCAAAACGAAGCACGTTTTGAGCGCATTCTGCGTTTAACGCGTAAAACAGCATAAAACGACGAAATTTTTTTATTATTCGTTTTTTATTTTTATTGCGTCTATTTGAACGATTTTCAACGATCTAAAATGGCGAAAATGCTTATTTTAGCAAAACAGCACGTTTTGAGCGTTAATCTGCGCGTTTTAACGCGTAAAAGCATAAAAACGACGGAAATTTTATTATTCGTTTTTTTTTTTTTTTTTATTAATATTGCTTCTATTTAGGAACGATTTCAACGTCTAAAATGTTTGAAAGGAAACGTACAGCAAAACAGCACGTTTTTGAGCTTTATTCTGCGTTTTAGCGCGTAAAGAGCAGCATAAAAACGACGAAATTTTATTATTCGTTTTATTAATATTGCGTCTATTTGAACGATTTCAACGATCTAAAATCTTGAAAATGCTTATTTTAGCAAAACAGCACGTTTTTGAGCTTTAATCTGCACGTTTTAACGCGTAAAACCAGCATAAAATGACGAATTTTTATTATTCGTTTTTATTAATATTGCTTCTATTTGAACGATTTCAACGATCTAAAATGCTTGAAAGTACTTTATTTTAGCAAACAGCACGTTTTGAGCTTTTAATCGCGTGTTAGCGGCAAAACAGCATAAAAACGACGAAATTTCTATTATTCGTTTTTTATTAATATTGCCGTCTATTTGAACGATTTCAACGATCTAAAATGCTTGAAAATGCTTATTTTAGCAAAACAGCACGTTTGAGCTTTATTCTGCGTTTTAACGCGTAAAACAGCATAAAACGACAGAAATTTTTATTATTCGTTTTTATTTTATTTGCGTCTGTTGAACGATTTCAACTGCGTCTAAAATGCTTGAAAATGCTTATTTTAGCAAAACAGCACGTTTGAGGAGCTTTAATCTGCGTTTTAACTTGCGCGTAAAACAGCATAAAAACGACGAATTTTTATTATTCGTTTTTATTAATATTCTTCTATTTGAACGATTTCAACGATCTAAAATGCTTGAAAATGCTTATTTTATAAAACAGCACACGTTTAGACTTTATTCTGCTGCGTTTAACGCGTAAAACCAACATAAAAACGACGACTTACATTTTATTATTCGTTTTTTTATTAATATTGCGTCTATTTGAACGATTTCAACGATCTAAAATGCTTGAAAATGCTTATTTTTAGCAAAACAGCGCGTTTTTGAGCTTTAATCTGCGTTTTAACGCGTAAAGAGCAACAAAACGACAGAAATTTTATTATTCGTTTTTTATTAATATTGCGTCTATTTGAACGATTCAACGATCTAAAAATGCTTGAAAATGCTTATTTTAGCAAAACAGCACGTTTTGAGCAAATCTGCGATTCCTAATGCGTAAAACAGCATAAAAACGACGAATTTTTATTATTCGTTTTTATTAATATTGCTTCTATTTGAACGATTTTCAACGATCTAAAATGGGAGGGTTGGTAAAACGACGAAATTTTTATTATTCGTTTTTTTTATTAATATTGCGTCTATTTGAACGATTTCAACGATCTAAAATGCTTGAAAATGCTTATTTAGCCTTAAAACAGCACGTTTTGAGCTTTATTCAGCGTTTTAACGCGTAAAACAACATAAAAACGAAGGAGAATTTTTATTATTCGTTTTTTATTAATATTATTGCGTCTATTTGAACGATTTCAACGATCTAAATGCTTAAAATGCTTATTTTAGCAAAAACAGCACGTTTTGAGCTTTTAATCTGCGTTTTGAAATGCGTAAAACAGCATAAAACGACGAATTTATTATTCGTTTTATTAATGTGCTTCTATTTGAAGACGATTTCAACGATCTAAAATGCTTGAAAATGATTATTTTCGCAAAACAGCACGTTTGAGCTTTAATCTGCGTTTTAACGCGTAAAAACGCTTATAAAACGACGAAATTTTATTATTCGTTTTTATTAATATTTCGTCTATTCGAACAATTTCAACGATTTAAAATGCTTGAAAATGCTTATTTTAGCAAAACAGCACGTTTTGAGCTTTAATCTGCGTTTTAGCGCGTAAAACAGCTTATAAAAACGACGAAATTTTTATTATTCGTTTTTTATTTTTTATTGCGTCTATTTGAACGATTTCAACGATCTAAAATGCTTGAATATGCTTATTTTTAGCAAAAACAGCACGTTTTGAAGGCGTTAATCTGCGTTTTAACGCGTAAAACAGCATAAAAACGACGAATTTTTTATTATTCGTTTTTATTAATATTGCTTCTATTTGAACGGTTTCCAACGATCTAAAATGCTTGAAAGGCTTATTTTAGCAAAAACAGCACGTTTTGACTTTTATTCTGCGTTTTAACGCGTAAAACAACATAAAAACGACGAAATTTTATTATTCGTTTTTATTAATATTGCGTCTATTTGAACGATTTCAACGATCTAAAATGCTTGAAAATGCTTATTTTAGCAAAACAGCACGTTTTGAGCTTTTAATCTGCGTTTTAACGCGTAAAACAGCATAAAAATGGCGAATTTTTTTATTATTCGTTTTTTTATTAATATTGCTTCTATTTAAACGATTTCAACGATCCTAAAATGCTTGAAAATACTTATTTTAAGCAAAACAGCACGTTTGAGCTTTTAATCTGCGTTTTAACGCGTAAAACATATAAAAACGACGAAATTTTTATTATTCGTTTTTATTTTTTATTGCGTCTATTTGAACGGAGATTTTCAACTTGATCTAAAATACTTGAAAATGCTTATTTAGCAAAACAGCTCGTTTTTGAGCTTTAATCTGCCTTTAACGCGTAGAAACAGCATAAAACGACAATTTTATTATTCGTTTTATATTATGTGCTTCTATTTGAACGATTTCAACGATCTAAAATGCTTGAAAATGCTTATTTAGCAAAACAGCACGTTTTGAGCTTTATTCTGCGTTTTAACGCGTAAAGTAACATAAAAGCGACGAAAATTTTTATTATTCGTTTTATTAATGTAAGTATTTGAACGATTTCCGAAAAGCGATCTAAAATGCTTGAAAATGCTTATTTTAGCAAAACAGCGTTTGAGCTTTTAATCCTGCGTTTTAACGCGTAAAACAGCATAAAACGACGAATTTTTCCCCAGTATTCGTTTTTTATTAATGGTAGCTTCTATTTGAACGATTTCCAACGAACTAAAATGCTTGAAAATGCTTATTTTAGCAAAACAGCACGTTTTGAGCTTTAATCTGCGTTTTAACACGTAAAACAGCATAAAACGACGAATTTTTTATTATTCGTTTTATTAATGTTACTTCTATCTGAACGATTTCAACGATCTAAAATGCTTGAAAATGCTTATTTTATGCAAAACAGCACGTTTTGAGCTTTTAATCCTGCGTTTAACGCGTAAAACAATAAAAAGCGACGAAATTTCTATTATTCGTTTTTTTTATTAATATTTGCGTCTATTTTGGTGATTTCAACGTCTAAAATGCTTGAAAATACTTATTTTAGCAAAACAGCACGTTTTGAGGAAGAGCTTTATTCTGCGTTTAACGCGCGTAAAACAGCATAAAAACTTGACGAAATTTTATTATTCGTTTTTTATTTTTTATTGCGTCTATTTGAACGATTTCAGCGATCTAAAATAGCGAAAATGCTTATTTTTAACCAAGAAACAGCGTTTTGAGCTTTAATCTGCGTTTTAACGCGTAAAACAGCATAAAAACGACAAAATTTTTTATTATTCGTTTTTTTATTAATGTGCGTCTATTTGAACGATTTCAACGTCTAAAATGCTTGAAAATGCTTATTTTATGTAGCAAAACAGCCGCGTTTGAGCTTTAATCTTCGTTTAACGCGTAAAACAGCATAAAACGACAATTTTTTATTATTCGTTTTTATTAATATTGCTTCTATTTGAACGATTTCAACGATCTAAAATGCTTGAAAATGCTTATTTTAGCTAAAACAGCACGTTTTGAGCTTTAATCTGCGTTTTAACGCGTAAAACAGCATAAAACGACGAATTTTTATTATTCGTTTTTATTAATATTGCTTCTATTTGAACGATTTCAACGATCAAAAATGCTTGAAAATGCTTATTTTGTGGCAAAACAGCACGTTTTGAGCTTTAATCTGCGCTTTAACGCGTAAACAGCATAAAAACGACGAAATTTTTATTATTCGTTTTTATTAATATTGCGTCTATTTGAACGTGATTTCAATGATTCAAAATGCTTGAAAATGCTTATTTTAGCAAAACAGCACGTTTTTGAGCTTCATTCTGCGTTTTAACGCGTAAAACAGCATAAAACGACGAAATTTTTATTATTCATTTTTATTTTTATTGCGTCTATTTGAACGATTTCGAACGATCTAAAAATGCTTGAAAAATGTTTATTTTAGCAAAACAGCACGTTTTGAGCTTTAATCTGCGTTTTAACGCGTAAAACAGCATAAAAACGACGAATTTTTGATATTCGTTTTTATTAATATTGCGTTTATTTTAAACGATTTTAACGGTGATCTAAAATGCTTGAAAATGCTTTATTTTAGCAAAACAGCACGTTTTGAGTTTTAATCTGCGTTTTAACGTGGGCGTAAACAGCATAAAAACGACGAATTTTTATTATTCGTTTTTATTAATATTGTTTCCATTTGAACAGATTTTAACGATTCAAAATGCTTGAAAATGATTATTTTCGCAAACAGCACGTTTTGAGCTTTAATCTGCGTTTTAACGCGTAAAGCAGCATAAAAACGTACGAAATTTTATTATTCCGTTTTATTAATATTTCGTCTATTTGAACGTGATTTCAACGATCTAAAATGCGTTTGAAAATGCTTTATTTTTGTGCAAAACAGCACGTTTTGAGCTTTATTCTCTGCGTTTTAACGCGTAAACAGCATAAAAACGACGAAATTTTGGGCTATTCGTTTTTATTTTATTGCGTCTATTTGAACGATTTCAACGATCTAAAAATGCTTGAAAATGCTTATTTTAGCAAAAAACATATCGTTTTGAGCGTTAATCTGCGTTTTAACGCGTAAACAGCATAAAAACGACGAAATTTTGCTTACCTGCTTTTATTAATATTGCTTCTATTTGAACGATTTCAACGATCTAAAATGCTTGAAAAGGTTTATTTTTAAAGCAAAACAGCACGTTTCTTTTATTTTTAATCTGCGGTTTTAACGCGTAAAAAATAAGAAAATGGACGAATTTTATTATTCGTTTTTTATTAATATTGCTTCTATTTGAACGATTTCAACGATCTAAAATGCTTCAAAATGCTTTATTTTAGCAAAACAGCACGTTTTGATTTTTAATCTGTGTTAACGCGTAAAACAGCATAAAAACGACGAAATTTCTATTATTCGTTTTTATTAATATTGCGTCTATTTGAACGATTTCAACGATCTAAAATGCTTGAAAAATGCTTATTTTAGCAAAAACAGCACGTTTTGAGCTTTATTCTGCGTTTTAACGCGTAAAACAGCATAAAAAACGACGAAATTTTATTATTCGTTTTATTTTTTATTAAGTGTCTATTTGAAACGAGATTTCAACGATCTAAAATGCTTGAAAATGCTTATTTAGCAAAAACAGCACGTTTTGAGTTTTAATCTGCGTTTTAACGCGTAAAACAGCATAAACGTAGGACGAATTTTTATTATTCGTTTTTTATTAATATTGCTTCTATTTTGAACGATTCTCAAATCGATCTAAAATGCTTGAAAATGCTTTATTTTAGCAAAACAGCAATGTTTTGAGTTTTATTCTGCGTTTTAACGCGTAAACAGCATAAAACGACGACATTTTTATTATTCGTTTTTATTAATATTGCGTCTATTTGAAACGATTTCAACGATCTGTACCGCTTGAAAATGCTTATTTTAGCAAAAACAGCACATTTTGAGCTTTTAATCTGCGTTTTAACGCGTAAAACGCATAAAAACGACGAAATTCTTTTTATTATTCGTTTTATTAATATTGCGTCTATTTGAACGATTTCAAATCGATCTAAAAATGCTTGAAAATGATTATTTTAGCAAAAAACAGCACGTTTTGAGCTTTATCTGCGTTTTAACGCGTAAACAGCATAAAAACGAAGAAATTTTTATTATTCGTTTTTTATTAATATTGCGTCTATTTGAACGATTTCAACGATCTAAATGCTTAAAAATGCTTATTTTAGCAAACAGCACGTTTTGAGCTTTAATCTGCGTTTTAATGCGTAAAACAGCATAAAAAACGACGAATTTTTTATTATTCCGTTTTTATTAATATTGTTTCTCATTTGAACGATTTCAACGATCTAAAATGCTTTGAAAATGATTATTTTCGCAAAAAACAGCACGTTTTGAGCTTTAATCTGCGTTTTAACGCGTAAAGCTAAAAGCATAAAAACGTGACGAAATTTTTATTATTCGTTTTTATTAATATTTCGTCTATTCGAACGATTTCAACGATTTAAAATGCTTGAAAATGCTTATTTTAAAGCAAAACAGCATCGTTTTGAGCTTTAATCTGCGTTTTAACGCGTAAAACAGCAAAAACGACGAAATTTTTATTATTCGTTTTTTATTTTGCTTATGTCTATTTGAACGATTTCCCAACGATCTGTACCGTTGAATATGCTTTGTTTTAGCAAAACAGCACGTTTTGAGCGTTAATCTGCGTTTTAACGCGTAAAACAAAGTATAAAAAAACGACGAATTTTTTATTATTCGTTTTTATTAATATTGTTTCTATTTGAACGATTTCAACGGATCTAAAATGCTTGAAAAGGCTTTTATTTTAGCAAAACAGCACGTTTTGAGTTTTATTCTGCGTTTTAACGCGTAAAACAGCATAAAAAAACGACGAAATCTTTTATTATTCGTTTTTATTAATATTGCGTCTATTTGAACGATTTCAACGATCTAAAATGTGTTTGAAAATGTTTATTTAGCAAACAGCACGTTTTGAGCGTGCTTAATCTTGCGTTTTAACGCGTGTAAAACAGCATAAAAATGAATTAAATTTTTATTATTCGTTTTTATTAATATTGCTTCTATTTAAATGATTTCAACGATCTAAATGCTTTTGAAAATGTTATTTTAGCAAAACAGCACGTTTTGAGTTTTAATCTGGCGTTTTAACGCGTAAAACAGCATAAAACTAACACGAAATTTTTATTATTCGTTTTTATTTTTATTGCGTCTATTTGAACGACTTTAAACGATCTAAAATGTTTGAAAATGCTTATTTTAGCAAAACAGCCTGTTTTGAGCTTTAATCTGCCTTTAACGCGTAAAACAGCATAAAAAACGACGAATTTTTTATTATTCGTTTTATATTAATATTGCTTCTTTATTTTGAACGATTTCAACGTGATCTAAAATGCTTGAAAATGCTTTTATTTTAGCAAACAGCACGTTTTTGAGCTTTTTATTCTGCGTTTTAACGCGTAAATGGCGGCTAAAAAAAGCGACGAAATTTTTATTATTCGTTTTATTAATATTGCGTCTATTTGAACGATTTCCAACGATCTAAATGCTTGAAAATGCTTATTTTAGCAAACAGCACGTTTTTGAGCTTTAATCTGCGTTTTAACGCGTAAAACAGCATAAAACGACGAATTTTTATTATTCGTTTTTATTAATATTGCTTCTATTTGAACGATTTCCAACGAACTAAAAATGCTTGAAAATGCTTATTTTAGCAAAACAGCACGTTTTGAGCTTTAATCTGCGTTTTAACGCGTAAAAACAGCATGTAAAAACGACGAATTTTTTATTATTCGTTTTTATTAATATTGCTTCTATCTGAACGATTTCAACGATCTAAAACAATGCTTGAAAATGCTTATTTTAGCAAAAACAGCACGTTTTGAGCTTTAATCTGCGTTTTAACGCGTAAAACAGCATAAAAACGACGAAATTTCTATTATTCGTTTTATTAATATTGCGTCTATTTGAACGATTTCAACGATCTAAAATGCTTGAAAATGCTTATTTTAGCAAAACAGCACGTTTTGAGTTTTAATCTTCGTTTTAACGCGTAAAACAGCATAAAACGACGAATTTTTATTATTCGTTTTTATTAATATTGCTTCTATTTGAACGATTTCAACGATCTAAAATGCTTGAAAATGCTTATTTTAGCAAAACAGCACGTTTTGAGTTTTAATCTGCGTTTTTTAAAGGAAAACAACATAAAACGACGAATTTTTATTATTCGTTTTTTTAATATTGCTTCTATTTGAACGATTTCAACGATCTAAAATGTTTAAAATGTTTTTTTTAAAAAACAGCACGTTTTTAGTTTTTTAAACTGCGTTTTCCCCCGTAAAAAAGGGATAAAACGACGAAATTTTTTTTATTTGTTTTTTTTTAAATTTGGGGTCTTTTGAACGATTTCAACTTTATCTAAAATGTTTAAAATGCTTATTTTTTGCAAAACAGCACGTTTTGAGCTTTAATCTGCGTTTTAACCCTAAAACTGCATAAAAAAAGAATTTTTTTTTATTCGTTTTTTTTAATATTGCCCTCTATTTGAACGGGTTTCAACGATCTAAAAAAAGCTTGAAAATGTTTTTTTTTTGCCCGACGTTTTGAGCTTTAATCTGCGTTTTTTAACCCTAAACAAAAAAAACGGAATTTTTTATTATTTTTTTTTTATTAATATTGCTTCTATTTGAACGATTTCAACGATCTAAAAAAGCTTGAAAATGTTTTTTTTAGCAAAACAGCACGTTTTTCGCTTTTTTTCGCCCTTTTAACGCAAAAAAAACATAAAAACGACGGGGAAATTTTTTTATTCGTTTTTATTAATATTGTGTCTTTTTTAAGATTTACCCATTTAAAATGCTTGAAAATGGTTATAAATTTTGGGAAAAAGAAGTTTTGAGTTTTAATCTTGGGTTTTTAAAGCGTAAAAAAGCATAAAACGGCGAATTTTTTTTATTCGTTTTTATTTACGGTTTTATTTGAACGATTTCAACGATCTAAAAAAGCTTGAAAATGCTTATTTTAGCAAAACAGCCGTTTTGAGCTTTTTTTCTGCGTTTTAACGCGTAAAACGCATAAAAAAGACGAAATTTTTTTTATTCGTTTTTTTTAATATTGCGTCTTTTGAACGATTTCAACGATTTAAAAAAGCTTGAAAAGTCATTTTAGCAAAACAGCACGTTTTTAGGGTTTAATCTGCGTTTTTTCGAAAACAGCATAAAAAAGACGAATTTTTTTTTTATTGTTTTTATTAATATTGCGTCTATTTGAACGATTTCGACGATCTAAAATGCTTGAAAATGCCCCATTTTGAAAACAGCACGTTTTGAGCTTTATTCAGCGTTTTAACGCGCAAAAAAAAGTATAAAAAAGACGAAATTTTTTTTATTCGTTTTTTTTAAAAATTTCGCCCCTTTTAACGATTTCAAACGATCTAAAAAAGCTTAAATTGCTTTTTTTTAGCAAAAAAAGCACGTTTTTTAGCTTTTTAAACTGCGTTTTAATGCGTAAAAAAAGCAAAAACGACGAATTTTTTTTATTCGTTTTTTTTTAATATTGCTTCTATTTGAACGATTTCAACGGGTCTAAAAAAGCTTGAAAAAAGCTTTTTTTGGGAAAACGCACGTTTTGGGCTTTAATCTTCGTTTTAACGCGTAAAACGGGATAAAAAAGACGAATTTTTAATTTTTCGTTTTTTTTAATATTTTTTTCTATTTGGGCAAATTTTAACGATCTAAAATGCTTGGGAAAAAGCTTATTTTAGCAAAAAAAGCACGTTTTGGTTTAATCTGCGTTTTAACCCCCGTAAAAAAAGCATAAAAAGACGAAATTTTTTTTCGTTTTTTTTTTAATATTGCGTCTATTTGAACCATTTCAACGATCTAAAAAAGCCGGGAAAAAGCTTTTTTAAACAAAACAGCCCTTTTGAGCTTTTTTTCTGGTTTTAACGCAAAAAAAGCTAAAAACGACGAAATTTTTATTATTCGTTTTTTATTTTTTTTTGCGTCTATTTGAACGATTTCAACATCAAAATTTGAAATGCTTATTTTGAAAAAAAGCCGTTTTTAGCTTTAATTGCGTTTTAACGCGTAAAAAAGCATAAAACGACGAATTTTTTTTTTATTCGTTTTTTTTTAATATTCTTCCCATTTGAACAATTTTAACGATCTAAAAAACTTTAAAATTTTATTTTAGCAAAACAGCCGTTTTTAGTTTTAATCTGCGTTTTTAAAGCGTAAAACAGCATAAAAACGACGGGAAAATTTTTTTTATTCGTTTTTATTAATATTGCGTCTATTTGAACGATTTCAAAAGATCTAAAAAGCTTGAAAATGCATTTTAGCAAAAAAAGCACGTTTTTTAGTTTTTAATTCGTTTTAACGCGTAAAAAACCCCATAAAACGGCAATTTTTATTATTCGTTTTTTTTAATATTCGTCTATTTTTAAACGATTTCAACGATCTAAAATGCTTGAAAATTTTTTTTATTTTAGCAAAACAGCACGTTTTTAGCTTTAATCTGCGTTTTTAACCTAAAACAACATAAAACGACGAATTTTTATTTTTCCCTTTTTTATTTACTTCTATTTGAACGATTTCAACGACTAAAAAAGCTTGAAAAAGCTTATTTTAGCAAAAAAAGCACGTTTTTCGCTTTATTTTCCCTTTTGCGTAAAACAACATAAAACACGAAATTTTTTTTATTCGTTTTTATTAATATTGTGTTTTTTTGAACGGGTTTAAAGATCTAAAAAAGCGAAAATGCTTATATTAAAAACAGCACGTTTGGTTTAATCTGCGTTTTAACGCGTAAAACAAAAATAAAAAAAGAATTTTTTTTATTCGTTTTTTTTTAATATTGTTTTTATTTGAACGATTTCAACGATCTAAAATGCTTGAAAAAAGCTTTTTTTTAGCAAAACAGCACGTTTTGAAATTTTGGGGGTTTTAACGCGTAAAACAAAAAAAAACGACGAAATTTTTTTTTATTCGTTTTTTTTTAATATTGCGGCCCATTTGAACGATTTCAACGATCTAAAATGCTTGAAAAAAGCTGATTTTAGCAAAAAAAAGTTTGAGCCAATCTGCGTTTTTAAAGCGTAAAACAGCATAAAAAAGACGAATTTTATTATTCGTTTTTTTTTAATATTGCTTCATTTAAAAAGATTTCCAACGGGGTTTTTGGGAAAAAACTTATTTTTTGCCAAAAAAAGAAAGTTTTGGGGGGAATTTCGTTTTAACCCCGTAAAACAGCATAAAACCGACGAAATTTTTATTATTCACTTTTTATTAATATTGCTTCCCGGGGAAAGATTTCAACGATCTAAAAAAAGCCCGGAAAAAGCTTTATTTTAAAAAAAGCACGTTTTGAAAAATCTGCGTTTTAACGCGTAAAAGGCCCTAAAAAAGACAATTTTTTTTTATTCGTTTTTTTTAAAAAGGGGTCCCATTTGAACGATTTCGACGATCTAAAATGCTTGAAAATCTTATTTTAGCGAAACAGCACGTTTTTAGCTTTATTCAGCGTTTTAACGCGTAAAACGCTTAAAAAAAAAGAAATTTTTTTCCCCTTTTTTTTTAATATTGCGTCTATTTTTAAAATTTCCGATCTAAAATGCTTAAAAAAGTTTTTTTTTAGCAAAACAGCACGTTTTTAGCTTTAATCGCGTTTTTAAAGCGTAAAACAGCATAAAACGACAAATTTTTTTTTTATTCGTTTTTTTTTATTTTTTCTATTTAAAAGATTTCAACGATCTAAAAAAGCTTGAAAATGATTTTTTTTCCCCCCAAAACAGCACGTTTTTAGTTTTTAAACCCGCGTTTTAACCCTAAAGCAGCATAAAACGACGAAATTTTTTTTTATTCGTTTTTATTAATATTTCGTCTATTTGAACGATTTCAACGATTTAAAAAAGCTTGAAAATGCTTTTTTTAGCCAAAAAAGCACGTTTTATTTAATCTGCGTTTTAAAATGCTTTTAAAATGCTTATTTTGGCGAAAACAGCACGTTTTGAGCTTTAATCAGCGTTTTAACGCGTAAACAGCATAAAACGACGAAATATTTATTATTCGTTTTTTATTAATATTGCGTCTATTTAAACGATTTCAACGATCTAAAAATGCTTGAAAATGCTTATTTGCGCGAGCAGCTGATTTGAGCTTTAATCACCGTTTAACGCGTAAAACAGCATAAAACGACGAAGATTTTTATTATTCGTTTTTATTAATGTGCGTCTATTTGAACTGATTTCAGCGATCACAAATGCTTGAAAAATCTTATTTAGCAAAACAGCGTTTGGGCACAATCTGCGTTTTTAACGCGTAAAACTGCATAAAACGACAATTTTTATTGTTTAACATTAATATTGCGTCTATTTGAACGATTTCAACGATCTAAAATGCTTGAAAATGTTTTTTATTTTAGCAAAACAGCACGTTTTGAGCTTTAATCTGCGTTTAACGCGTAAAACAACATAAAAACGACGAATTTTTTATTATTCGTTTTTTTATTAATATTGCTTCTATTTGAACGATTTCAACGATCTAAAATGCTTGAAAATGCTTATTTTTAGCAAAACAGCACGTTTTTGCTTTTATTCATAACGTTTAACGCGTAAACAACATAAAAACGACGAAATTTTTATTATTCGTTTTTATTAATGGTATTCTGTTGAACATTTCATCGATCTAAAATGCTTGAAAATGCTTATATTAGCAAAACAGCACGTTTTGAGCTTTAATCGCACGTTTTAACGCGTAAAACAGCATAAAAACGACGAATTTTTTATTATTCGTTTTATTAATATTGCTTCTATTTGAACGATTTCAACGATCTAAAATGCTTGAAAATGCTTATTTTTAGCAAAACAGCACGTTTTGAGCTTTATTCTGCGTTTTAGCAGCATTATAACAGCATAAAAACGACGAAATTTTATTATTCGTTTTATTAATATTGCGTCTATTTGAACGATTTCAACGATCTAAAATGCTTGAAAATGCTTATTTTAGCAAAACAGCACGTTTTGAGCTTTAATCTGCGTTTTAACGCGTAAAACCAGCATAAAATGACGAATTTTTATTATTCGTTTTTATTAATATTGGCTACTATTTAAAAACGATTTCAACGATTTAAAATGCTTGAAAATGCTTATTTTAGCAAAACAGCACGTTTGAGCTTTAATCTGCGTTTTAACGCGTAAAACAGCTTATAAAACCGACGAAATTTTATTATTCACTTTTATTAATATTGCTTCTATTTGAACGATTTCAGCGATCTAAAATGCTTGAAAATGTATTTTAGCAAAACAGCACGTTTTGAGCTTTAATCTGCGTTTAACGCGTAAAACAGCATAAAAACGACGAATTTTTATTCGTTATTTATTAATATTGCGTCTATTTGAACGATTTCAGCGATCCTAGTAAAGTAGCGTACATGCGGCGCTTTTGATTTTGAGCTTAATCTGCGTTTTAATGCGTAAACAGCATAAAACGACAGGTACGCTGTGGAACATTAATATGCAGCTCTATTTGAACGATTTCAGCGATCTAAAATGGCGAAAATGATTATTTTCGCAAAACAGCACGTTTTGAGCTTTTAATCTGCGTTTTAACGCGTAAGCAGCATAAAACGACGAAATTTTATTATTCGTTTTTGTTAAATAGCTGTCTATTTGAACGATTTCAGCGATTTAAAATGCTTGAAAATGCTTATTTGGCAAAACAGCACGTTTTGAAGGCTTTAATCTGCGTTTAACGCGTAAAACAGCATAAAACGACGAAATTTTGTTATTCGTTTTTATTTTTGACTGCGTCTGTTGAACGATTTCAACGATAAAATGCATGAAAGCCTTATTTTAGCAAAACAGCACGTTTTGAGCGTTAATCTGCGTTTTAACGCGTAAAACAGCATAAAAACGACGAATTTTTTTTATTATTCGTTTTTATTATGTTAGCTTCTATTTGAACGATTTCAACGATCTAAAATGCTTGAAAAGAGCATTTTAGCAAAACAGCGTTTGCGGAGCTTTATTCTGCGTTTTAACGCGTAAGCAACATAAAACGACGAAATTTTTTATTATTCGTTTTTATTAATATTGCGTCTATTTGAACGATTTCAGCGTCTAAAATGCTTGAAAATGCTTATTTTATAGCAAAACAGCACGTTTTGAGCTTTAATCTGCGTTTTAACGCGTAAAACAGCATAAAAACGACGAAATTTTTTTATTATTCGTTTTTTATTAATATTGCGTCTATTTGAACCATTTCAACGATCTAAAATGCTTGAAAATGCTTATTTTAGCAAAACAGCACGTTTGAGCTTTATTCTGCGTTTTAACGCGTAAAACAACATAAAACTGCAGAAATTTTTATTATTCGTTTTTACTATTTTGTGCGTCTATTTGAACGATTTCAACGATCTAAAATGCTTGAAAATGCTTATTTTAGCAAAACAGCACGTTTGAGCTTTTAATCTGCGTTTTAACGCGTAAACAACATAAAAACGACGAATTTTTATTATTCGTTTTTATTAATATTGCTTCTATTTGAACGATTTCAGCGATCACAAAAATGCTTGAAAATGCTTATTTTAGCAAAACAGCGTTTTGAGCTTTTAATCTGCGTTTAGCGTAAACAGCATAAAACGACGAAATTTTTTATTATTCGTTTTTTATTAATATTAGATCTATTTGAACGATTTCAACGATCTAAAATGCTTGAAAATGCTTATTTTAGCAAAACAGCACGTTTGAGCTTTAATCTGCGTTTTAACGCGTGAAACTGCATAAAACGACAATTTTTATTATTCGTTTTATTAATGTGCGTCATTTGAGACGATTTCAGCGATCTAAAATCTTGAAAATGTTTTTTATTTTAGCAAAACAGCGTTTGAGCTTTAATCTGCGTTTAACGCGTAAAACAACATAAAACGACAGATTTTTATTATTCGTTTATTAATATTGCTTCTATTTGAACGATTTCAACGATCTAAAATGCTTGAAAATGCTTATTTTAGCAAAACAGCACGTTTTGCGCTTTTATTCTGCGTTTTAACACGCGTAAACAGCATAAAACGACGAAATTTTATTATTCGTTTTTATTAATATTGTGTCTATTTGAACGTTTCATCGATCTAAAATGCTTGAAAAGTATATATTAGCAAAAAACAGCACGTTTGCGAGCTTTAATCTCTGCGTTTTAACGCGTAAAACAGCATAAAAAACGACGAATTTTTATTATTCGTTTTATTAATGTGCCTTCTATTTGAACGATTTCAACGATCCTAAAAATGCTTGAAAATGCTTATTTTAGCAAAACAGCACGTTTGAGCTTTATTCTGCGTTTTAGCGCGTAAACAACGCAAAGCGACGAAATTTTTATTATTCGTTTTTATTAATATTGCGTCTATTTGAACGGAGATTTCAACGATCTAAAATGCTTGAAAATGCTTATTTAGCAAAACTGGCGTTTTGAGCTAATCGTTTGGCATGACAGCAAAACCGAGCGGTACGGTAATTGTTTTGTGGCTGAAACGTTTCAGTTTGAAATAGCGTAACTTATTTAGCAAAACAGCACGTTTGAGCTTTTAATCTGCGTTTAACGCGTAAAACAGCAAAACCGACGAAATTTTTATTATTCACTTTTTATTAATATTGCTTCTATTTGAACGTTCAACGATCTAAAATGCTTGAAAATGCTTATTGCAGCAAAACAGCACGTTTGAGCTTTTATTCAGCGTTTTAACGCGTAAAACTGCGCATAAAACGACGAAATTTTATTATTCGTTTTTATTAATATTGCGTCTGTTGAACGATTTCAACGATCTAAAATGCTTAAAAATGCTTATTTTTAGCAAAACAGCACGTTTTGAGCTTTTAATCTGCGTTTTAATGCGTAAAATAGCATAAAAACGACGAATTTTTTATTATTCGTTTTTATTAATATTGCTTCTATTTGAACGATTTCAACGATCTAAAATGCTTGAAAATGATTATTTTTCGCAAAACAGCACGTTTTGAGCTTTTAATCTGCGTTTTAACGCGTAAAGCAGCTTATAAAACGACGAGAATTTTTATTATTCGTTTTTTATTAATATTTCGTCTGTTGAACGATTTCAACGATTTAAAATGCTTATTTTATTAAAACAGCACGTTTGAGCTTTAATCTGCGTTTTAACGCGTAAACAGCATAAAACGACGAAATTTTTATTATTCGTTTTATTTTATTCGCGTCTGTTGAACGATTTCAACGATCTAAAATGCATGAAAATGCTTATTTTTAGCAAAACAGCACGATTTTGAGCGTTAATCTGCGTTTAACGTAGTAAACAACATAAACGACGGAATTTACATTATTCGTTTTATATTAATATTGCTTCTATTTGAACGTTTCAACGATCTAAAATGTGAAAGTAGCATTTAGCAAACAGCACGTTTTAGGCTTTTATTCTGCGTTTTAACGCGTAAAACAACATAAAAAGCGACGAAATTTTTATTATTCGTTTTTTTTATTAATATTGCGTCTATTTGGGCGTTTAAGCGGTGGACGGCGGTTTTGTTGAACTGGTAATATTGCGTCCTGTTTGAACGATTTCAACGTCGTGTGAAAATGCTTATTTTAGCAAAACAGCGTTTTGAGGCTTTAATCTGCGTTTTAACGCGTAAAACAGCGCATAAAATGACGATTTTTTTATTATTCGTTTTTATTAATATTGCTTCTATTTAAACGGTTCAACGATCTAAAATAGCAGAAAATGCTTATTTTAGCAAAACAGCACGTTTTGAGCTTTTAATCTGGCTTTTAACGCGTGAAACAGCGCATAAAACGACGAAATTTTTATTATTCGTTTTTGGTAATATTGCTTCTATTTGAACGATTTCAACGATCTAAAATGCTTGAAATGCTTATTTTAGCAAAACAGCACGTTTTGAGCTTTAATCTGCGTTTTTAACGCGTAAACAGCATAAAACGACGAATTTTTTATTATTCGTTTTATTAATATTTGCGTCTATTTGAACGATTTCAACGATCTAAAATGCTTTTAAAATGCTTATTTTAGCAAAACAGCACGTTTGAAGGCTTTAATCAGCGTTTTTAACGCGTAAACAACATAAAACGGCAGAAATTTTTATTATTCGTTTTATTAATATTGCGTCTATTTAAACGATTTCAACGATCTAAAATGCTTGAAAATGCTTATTTTAGCAAAACAGCACGATTTGAGCTTTTAATCTGCGTTTAACGCGTAAAACAGCATAAAACGACGAAATTTTTATTATTCGTTTTTTATTAATATTGCGTCTATTTGAACGGTTAACGTCTAAAATGCTTGAAAATGCTTATTTTAGCAAAACAGCACGTTTTGAGCTTTATTCTGCGTTTTAACGCGTAAAACAGCATAAAACGACGAAATTTTATTATTCGTTTTTTGTTACTGTGCGTCTATTTGAACGATTTCAACGATCTAAAATGCTTGAAAATGCTTATTTTGAAACAGCATTTGAGACTTTTAACCTGCGTTTTTAACGCGTAAACAACATAAAACGACAGATTTTATTATTCGTTTTATTAATATTAGCTTCTGTTGAACGATTTCAACGATCTAAATGCTTGAAAATGCTTATTTTAGCAAAACAGCACGTTTTGAGCTTTTATCTACAACGTTTTAACGTAAGCAATATAAAAGCATTGAAATTTTTATTTGTTACGTTTTTATTAAATATTGCTTCCTGTTTGAACGATTTCAACGATCGTCGCTGAAAATGCTTATTTTAGCAAAACAGCGTTTGAGCTTTAATCTGCGTTTTAACGAGTAAAACGCTTATAAAACGACAATTTTTATTATTCGTTTTGTTAATGTTGCTTCTATTTGAACGATTTCAACGATGCAAAATGGCGAAAATGCTTATTTTAGCAAAACAGCACGTTTTGAGGCGCAGCTGGGTTTAACGCGTAAAACAGCATAAAACGACGAAATTTTTATTATTCGTTTTATTAATATTTGGCTATATTTGAACGATTTCAACGATCTAAAATGCTTGAAAATGATTGTTTGGCGTAAACAGCACGTTTTGAGCTCTAATCTGCGTTTTTTAGCGTAAAGCAGCTTTATAAAAACGACGAAATTTTTTATTATTCGTTTTTATTAATGTTGGCGTCTGTTTGAACGATTTCAACGATTTAAAATGCTTGAAAATGCTATTTTTGGCAAAACAGCACGTTTTGAGCTTTAATCTGCGTTTTAACGCGTAAACAGCATAAAACGACGAAATTTTTATTATTCGTTTTTTTATTTTATTGCGTCTATTTGAACGGTTTCAACGGTCGTGCTTAAAAATGCTTATTTTTATAAAACAGCACGTTTGAGCGTTAATCTGCGTTTTGCTTGCGGCGGCATAAGCGACATTTTTATTATTCGTTTTTTATTAATATTAGCTTCTATTTGAACGATTTCCAGCGATCAAAAAATGCTTGAAAATGCTTATTTGGCAAAACAGCACGTTTTGAACTTTAATCTGCGTTTTAACGCGCAAAGAGCAGCATAAAACGACGAATTTTTTGATTATTCGTTTTTTGGTAATATTCTTCTATTTGAACGTTTCAACGATCACAAAATGGCGAAAATGCTTATTTTTAGCAAAACAGCGCGTTTTGAGCTTTATTCTGCGTTTTAACGCGTAAAACAGCATAAAACGACGAAATTTTTTATTATTCGTTTTTGTCCCAATATTGCGTCTATTTGAGCGATTTGGCTGATCTAAAATGCTTGAAAATGCTTATTTATGAAACAGCACGTTTGAACTTTAATTTGCGTTTAACGCGTAAAACAGCATAAAACGACGAAATTTTATTATTCGTTTTAATTTTTGTTGCGTCTATTTGAACGGAACCAACGATCTAAAATGGCAGAAATGCTTATTTTAAACGGCGTTTTGAGGCGTTAATCTGCGTGCGGCGTAGGCAGCATAAAACGACGAGATTTTTATTGTTTGAACGGTATGTGCTTCTATTTGAACAGTTTCAACGATCTAAAATCTTGAAAATGTATTTTAACGTAGCGCGTTTTTGGGCTTTATTCTGCGTTTTAAAGGCGTAAAACAGCACAAAACGACGAAATTTTTATTATTCGTTTTTATTAATATTGCGTCTATTTGAGCGATTTCAGCGATCTAAAATGGCAGAAAATGCTTGTACAGCAAAACAGCACGTTTTGAGCTTTAATCTGCGTTTAACGCGTAAAACAGCATAAAAACGACGGAAATTTTTTTGTGGTGTTTTATTTTTATTGCGTCTATTTGAACGATTTCAACAGTCTAAAATGCTTGAAAATGCTTATTTTAGCAAAACAGCACGTTTTGAGCGTTAATCTGCGTTTTAACGCGTAAAACAGCATAAAAACGACGAATTTTTTTTATTATTCGTTTTTATTATTGCTTCTATTCGAACGATTTCAACGATCTAAATGCTTGAAAATGCTTATTTTAGCAAAACAGCACGTTTTGAGCTTTATTCTGCGCAACGCGTAAAACAGCAAAACGACGAATTTTGTGGTGAACTTTATTAATATTTGGCACTACTGTTGAGACGATTTCCAGCGATCTAAAATGCTTGAAAATTAACTGACTTTAGCAAAACAGCGTTTTGAGGCAATCTGCGTTTTAACGCGTAAACAGCATAAAAACGACAATTTGATTTTTATTATTCGTTTTTATTAATGTTGCTTCTATTTGAACGATTTCAACGATCTAAATGCTTGAAAATGTATTTTAGCAAAACAACACGTTTGAGGCTTATTCTGCGTTTTAACGCGTAAACAACAAAAACGACGAAATTTTATTATTTGTTTTATTAATATTGCTTCTATTTGAACAATTTCAACGATCTAAAATCTTGAAAATGCTTATTTTAGCAGCAAAACAGCACGATTTTGAGCTTTATTCGCGTTTAACGTAAAACATCGCCATAAAAAGCAGGCCGATTTTTATTATTCGTTTTTGCATTAAATAACTCTTTGAACGATTTCAGCGATCTCCGTGGCGAAAAGTAGCATTTGTAAAGAGCGGCGCATTTTGACGCAATCTGCGTTTTAACGCGTAAAACAGCATAAAACGACAAAGATTTTTCATTATTCGTTTTTATTAATATTGCGTCTGTTGAACGATTTCAACGATAAAATGCTTGGTAACTTATTTTAGCAAAACAACGTTTTGAGCTTTAATCTGCGTTTTAACGCGTAAAACAGCATAAAACGACAGATTACGATTATTGTTTTTATTATGTACTTCTTTGAACGATTTCAACGATCTAAAATGCTTGAAAATGCTGATTTTAGCAAAACAGCACGTTTTGAGCTTTAATCTGCGTTTAACGCGTAAAACAGCATAAAAATGACGAATTTTTATTATTCGTTTTATTAATATTGCTTCTATTTAAACGATTTCAACGATCTAAAGCGAAAATGCTTGGCTGGCAAGCAGCGTTTTGGGCGCAATCTGCGTTTTAACGTAAAACAACATAAAACGACGAAATTTTATTATTCGTTTTTATTAATATTGCTTCTATTTGAACGATTTCAGCGATAAATACGTGAAAAGTAACTTTATTTTAACAAAACAGCACGTTTTGAGCTTTAATCTGCGTTTTAACGCGTAAAACAACATAAAACGACAGAAATTTTTATTATTCGTTTTTATTTTTATTGCGTCTATTTGAACGATTTCCAGCAGTGCAAATGCTTGAAAAATGCTTATTTTAGCAAACGGCGTTTTGGGCGTCTGCGTTTTTAACGCGTAAAGGCAACATAAAACGACAGATTTTTATTATTCGTTTTTATTAATATTGCTTCTATTTGAACGATTTCAACGATCCAAAATGCTTGAAGTAGCGTTTGGCGAGCGGCGTTTTGGGCTTTATTCTGCGTTTTAACGCGTATGGCATAAAAGCGGCGGTATATTACATTGCGTTTTTTATTAATATTGCTTCATTTGAACGATTTCAACGATCACAAAATGCTTGAAAATGCTTATTTTACAGCAAAACAGCACGTTTGAGCTTTAATCTGCGTTTTAACGCGTAAAACAGCATCAAAACGACGAATTTTTTATTATTCGTTTTATTAATATTGCGTCTATTTGAACGATTTCAGCGGTCTAAAATGCTTGAAAATGTATTTTAGCAAAACAACACGTTTGAGCTTTAATCTGCGCAGCGTAAAACAGCATAAAACGGGTACGGTTGTGGGTTTTTATTAATATTTATTTGGGGCGATTTCAACGATCACAAATGCTTGAAAATGCTTATTTAGCAAAACAGCACGTTTTGAGCTTTGATGCGTTTTAACGTAAACATAAAGGCGAAATTTTATTATTCGTTTTATTAATATTGCGTCTATTTGAGCGATTTCAGCGATCTAAAATGCTTAAGAAATGCTTATTTTTGCAGCAAAACAGCACGTTTGAGCTTTAATCTGCGTTTAACGCGTAAAACAACATAAAAACGACAGAGATTTTTATTATTCGTTTTATTTTTTATTGCGTCTATTTGAACGATTTTCAACGATCTAAAATGCTTGAAAATGCTTATTTTTAGCAAAACAGCACGTTTGAGCGTTAATCTGCGTTTTAACGTAAAACAGCATAAAACGACGAATTTTTTTATTATTCGTTTTATTAATATTGCTTCTATTTGAACGATTTCAACGATCTAAAATGCTTGAAAATGTATTTTAGCCACGAAACAGCGTTTTGAGCATTCTGCGTTTGCGCGTAAAACAGCATAAACGACGAATTTTTTATTATTCGTTTTTATTAATTGCTTCTGTTGAACGATTTCAACGATCTAAAATGCTTGAAAATGCTTATTTTAGCAAAACAGCACGTTTGAGCTTTTAATCTGCGTTTAACGCGTAAACAGCATAAAACGACGAATTTTTATTATTCGTTTTTATTAATGTGCTTCTATTTGAACGATTTCTGATCGTCTTGAAAATGTATTTTAGCAAAACAGCACGTTTTGAGCTTTATTCTGCGTTTTAACGTAAAACGGCATAAAACGACAGAAATTTTTGTTATTCGTTTTTTATTAATGTTAGCTTCTATTTGAACGATTTCAACGATCTAAAATGCTTGAAATGCTTATTTTAGCAAAACAGCGTTTTGGGCTTTAATCTGCGTTTTGTAACGCGTAAAACAGCATAAAACGGTAGATTTTTATTATTCGTTTTTATTAATATTGCTTCTATTTGAACGATTTCAACGATCTAAAATGCTTGAAAATGCTTATTTTAGCAAAACAGCACGTTTGGCTTTATTCTGCGTTTTTAACGCGTAAAACCTTTATAAAAACGACAGAGATTTTTATTATTCGTTTTTATTAATGTGGCTTCTATTTGAACGATTTCAGCGATCTAAAATGCTTGAAAATGCTTATTTTAGCAAAAGCGGCACGTTTTGAGCTTTTAATCTGCGTTTTAGCGTAAAACGGCATAAAACGACGAATTTTTATTATTCGTTTTTATTAATGTGCGTCTATTTGAACGATTTCAACGATCACAAATGGCAGAAAATGCTTATTTTAGCAAAACAACACGTTTTGAGCTTTTAATCTGCGTTTTAACGCGTGAAACAGCATAAAAACGACGAATTTTTGATTATTCGTTTTTTTTATTAATGTAGCGCTTCTGTTGAACGATTTCAACGATCTAAAATGCTTGAAAATGCTTGTACAGCAAAACAGCACGTTTTGAGCTTTATTCTGCGTTTTTAACGTAAAACAGAATAAAAACGACGAAATTTTATTATTCGTTTTTATTAATATTGCGTCTATTTGAGCGATTCAGCGATCTAAAATGCCAGAAAAATGCTTATTTTAGCAGCAAAACAGCACGTTTTTGAGCTTTAACCTGCGTTTAACGCGTAAAACAGCATAAAACGACGAAATTTTATTATTCGTTTTTATTTTTATTGCGTCTATTTGAGCAATTTCAACGATCTAAAATGCTTGAAAATGCTTATTTTAGCAAAACAGCACGTTTGAGCGTTAATCTGCGTTTTAACGCGTAAAACGTATAAAAACGACGAATTTTTATTATTCGTTTTATTAATATTGCTTCTATTTGAACGATTTCAACGATCTAAATGCTTGAAAAGTAGCATTTTAGCAAAACAGCACGTTTGAGCTTTTATTCTGCGTTTTAACGCGTAAACAGCATAAAACGACGAATTTTTTTATTATTCGTTTTTTGGTAATATGCTTCTATTTGAACGATTTCAACGATCTAAAATGGCGAAAATGTGACACAGCAAAACAGCACGTTTTGAGCTTTTAATCTGCGTTTTAACGCGTAAAGGCAGCATAAAAACGACGAATTTTTATTATTCGTTTTTATTAATATTGCTTCTATTTGAACGATTTCAACGATCAAAAATGCTTGAAAAATGCTTTATTTTAGCAAAACAGCACGTTTTGGAGCTTTATTCTGCGTTTTAACGCGTAAAACAGCATAAACGACAAAATTTTTATTATTGCGTTTTTGCGTGGCCTGTTGAACGATTTCAGCGATCAAAATGCTTGAAGTAAGCATTTTAGCAAAACCGGCACGTTTTGAGCTTTAATCTGCGTTTTTAACGCGTAAAACAGCATAAAAGCGACGGGAATTTTTATTATTCGTTTTATTTTTATTGCGTCTATTTGAACATTTCAGCGATCTAAAATGTGAAAATGCTTGTTTGCTTAAAACAGCACGTTTGGGCTTTAATCTGCGTTTTAACGCGTAAAACAGCATAAAACGACGAATTTTTGGCCGCTGGCGTTTTATTAATATTGCTTCTCTTTGAACGATTTCAACGATCTAAAATGCTTGAAAATGCTTATTTTAGCAAAACAGCCGTTTGGTTTAATCTGCGTTTTAACGCGTAAAACAGCATAAAACGAAAATTTATTATTCTTTTTTATTAATTGCGTCATTTGAAGATTTAAGATCTAAAATGCTTGAAAATGTTATTTTAGCAAAACAGCCGTTTTGAGCTTTAATCTGCGTTTTAACGCGTAAAAGCATAAAAACGAAATTTTTATTATTCAATTTATTAATATTACTTTTAACGATTTCAGATCTAAAATTTTGTAAAAGCTATTTTAGCAAAACAGCAGTTTTAGCTTAATCCGTTTTAAAAAGCTAATGAATTTTTATAATTCGTTTTTATATTAAATTTGTTCTTTTAAATTATCTAAATGAAACTTTTAGAAACACAGTTTTAATGTTTTAAATCTTTTTTAACGAATTTAACGATAAAAACAAATTATTTTGAAATACTTATTTAATCGTTTTTAAGCTAAATTTTAGCATTTCAGTTTAGCTAAGCTATTTTGAACTTTAACTTTATATGTTATTAATTTAAACGATTTGAATTATTTCTTAAAAGTTGTTAGAAAACACGTTTTGAAGCTTTAATGCGTTTTAACGTAAACTAAAAGCTGAATTTATTAACGTTTTTAAATGCTTTTTAACGATTTAACGATCTAAAATTTAAATGTTATTTTAGCAAAACGCATTTAGTTTCGCGTTTTAAGCGTAAAAAGCTAAAAACAATTTATTATTCTTTTGATTTACTATTTAGACGTTTAGATCTATTTGAAAATGCTTATTTGCAAAACAACGTTTTAGTATCTGCGTTTTAAGCGTAAAACAGCATAAAACGACGAATTTATTTCGTTTTATTATATTGCTCTATTTGAACGATTTCAACGATAAAGCTTGAAAATCTTATTTTAGCAAACAGCACGTTTGAGCTTTAATCTTAAGAAACACAATTTAAACGTTTTTATTGCTTCTATTTAACGATTTAACGATCTAAAATGTTGAAAATGCTATTTACATAACAACGTTTTGAGCTTTTAAAACTGCGTTTTAAGCTAAAACACTAAAACGACGTAAATTTTTTATTTTTTATAAATTCTTTATTATTCGTTTTAAGATTAAAATTGCTTAATTGCATTTCAAACTAAAAGTTTAGTTAATTTGCGTTAACGAAAACAGTTTTAATATATTTTTAATATCGTTTATAAATTTCTATTATTCATTTTAATTAAATGAATTTAACGATTTAGCAAAACAAAAGTTGAAAATTTATTAGCAAAAGCCGTTAAGCAATCGCTTTTAACGCGTAAAAGCATAAAAGACGATTTTTTATTTTCTTTTTTTGAATGATTTAACGATTTAAAATAAAGCGAAAATGCTTATTTTAGCAAACAGCGATTTGAGCTTTAATCTGCGTTTTAACGCGTAAACGCATAAAACGAGAATTTTTTTTTTTTTTATTAATTTTTCTATTTGAACGATTTCAACGATCTAAAATGTTGAAAATGCTTATTTTAGCAAAACAGCACGTTTTGAGCTTTAATCTGCGTTTTAACGCGAAACACATAAAACACAAAATTTTACGTTATTTTTTATTAATATTGCTTCTATTTGAACGATTTCAACGATCTAAAATCTTGAAAATATTTAGCAAAACAGCACGTTTAGCTTTAATCTGCGTTTTTACGCGTAAAACGCATAAAACGACGGAAATTTATTATTCGTTTTATTATTATTTGCGTCTATTTAACTATTTCAAGATCTAAAATGCTTGAAAATGCTTATTTTAGCAAAACAGCCTTTGAGCTTATCTGCGTTTAAACGCGTAAAATGCAAAGCTTTTATTATCGTTTTATTAAAACGTTACGAATTTTTTATCGTTTTTAAAATGCTTGAACGCTTATCAAACACACGTTTGAAATTTATTAGCTATAACGCGTTTAGAGCTTTAACGCTTAAGTAAATATTCTTTTACAATTTTTATTTCGATTTCAATTCTCTGTTGAACATTTAAGTTAGAAAACCGTTGAGCTTTTAAACGCGTTTTAACTTAACGCTAAAACGAGAATTTAAACGTAAATTTTTATTGAACGTTTAAATTGCTTAAATGCTATTTCAAGACAAGTTGACTTATCTGCGTAAACCTAAGACTAAAGCGTTTTTACGATTTATAAAACGCGCATTTAGTTTCGATTTAATTTGAATGTTATTTAGAACATTTAGCAATCGTTTAGCGAAACAGCATAAGCAATTTTTTGTAAAACTATGTTTACGTTAAATCTTGAGCTTATTTAAACAGCACTTGAGCGACGTTTTAACGCAACGATAAAACGCGAATTTTTAAAGGTTTGTTTTTTTTTTATTAAGTATT